>NW_019947817.1:10460-12728 GCF_002910315.2 Salvelinus sp. IW2-2015
GCGGTGAGGGGTTAGGGTCTGGAGTAGGCTAGGTGTCCCATTAGTTCCTGCCAAGGCAGCAGCTACTCTTCCTGGGGTTTATTATGGATCCCCATTAGTTCCTGCCAAGGCAGCAGCTACTCTTCCTGGGGTTTATTATAGATCCCCATTGGTTCCTGTCAAGGCAGCAGCTACTCTTCCTGGGGTTTATTATAGATCCCCATTGGTTCCTGTCAAGGCAGCAGCTACTCTTCCTGGGGTCCAGCAGTGCATATGTTATCGTGTGTGCGTATGCGTGTGTCTGTGTGTGTGTGTGTCTCTTCAAAGTCCCCGCTGTTCCATAAGGTATATTTTTATCTGTTTTATAAATCTTATTCTCCTGCTGCATCAGTTACCTGATGTGGAATAGAGTTCCATGTAGTCATGGCTCTATGTAGTACTGTGTGCCTCCCATAGTCTGTTCTGGACTTGGGGATTGTGAAGAGACCTCTGGTGGCATGTCTTGTGGGGTATGCATGGGTCTGAGCTGTGCGCCAGTAGTACAAACAGACAGCTCGGTGCATTCAACATGTCAATACCTCTCGTATATACAAGTAGTGATGAAGTCAATCTCTCCTCTTTGAGCCAGGAGAGATGTACATGCATATTATCATTGTTAGCTCTCCGTGTAGATTTAAGGGCCAGCCGTGCTGCCCTGTTCTGAGACAATTGTAATTTTCCTAAGTCCCTGTTTGTGTCACCTGACACAGCTGAACAGTAGTCCAGGTGGACAAAACTGAAACCTGCAGGACCTGCCTTGTTGATAGTGTTGTGTCCTCTGTCACAAACATACACACTGTTAAAGCCCCGTTTCCTCTGTCACACGTTTCCATGTTAACCTGTGTTTATACCTATGTTGCCTCTGTCACACGTTTCCATGTTAACCTGTGTTTATAGAGCCGTTTCCTCTGTCACACGTTTCCATGTTAACCTGTGTTTATAGAGCCGTTTCCTCTGTCACACGTTTCCATGTTAACCTGTGTTTATACCGCCGTTTCCTCTGTCACACGTTTCCATGTTAACCTGTGTTTATACCGCTGACACAGATGCACTCGTAGACTGGAGTGTAGCCGTGAGGGCCAGGCCAACCACTGGCTGTGGAGCTGCCAGCCTGCCAACCAGCCTGCCAACCAGCCTGCCAACCAGCCTGCCAACCAGCCTGCCAACCAGCCTGCCAACCAGTGTGTGACTGTCCAGAGCCTAAAGCCTGCCATCCAGAGCAGAGAGGAGAAGACGCAGGTGGGTTACAGAGTATATCTAGAAACATTGTGTGACAGATCTGTGGGAGGAGACCGGGTGGAGTAACTCAGTGGAGGTGTCTGGGCTTGTCTAGTGGGTAATGTCTGGTGGGTAATGTCTAGGGGGTAATGTCTGGTGGGTAATGGCTGGGCTGGTCTAGTGGGTAATGTCTAGTGGGTAATGGCTGGTGGGTAATGGCTGGGCTGGTCTAGTGGGTAATGTCTAGTGGGTAATGGCTGGTGGGTAATGTCTAGTGGATCATGTCTAGTGGGTCATGTCTAGTGGGTAATGTCTAGTGGGTAATGTCTAGTGGGTAATGGCTGGTGGGTAATGGCTAGTGGGTAATGTCTAGTGGATCATGTCTAGTGGGTAATGTCTAGTGGGTAATATCTGGGCTGGTCTAGTGGGTAATGTCTAGGGGGTAATGTCTAATGGGTAATGGCTGGGTTGGTTTAGGGGTAATGTCTGGGCTGGTCTAGTGGGTAATGTCTGGGCTGGTCTAGGGGGTAATGTCTGGGCCCAGAACATACTCACTAGACAAGCCCAGACATTATACCCCCTAAACCAGCCCAGACATTACCCCCTAAACCAGCCCAGACATTACCCCCTAAACCAGCCAGACCAATTACCCCCTAAACCAGCCCAGACATTACCCTAGACCAGCCCAGACATTACCCTAGACAGCCCAGACATTACCCCTAGACCAGCCCAGACATTACCCCTAACCAGCCCAGACATTACCCCCTAGACCAGCCCAGACATTACCCACTAGACCAGCCCAGACATTACCCCTATGACCAGCCCAGACATTACCCACTAGACCAGCCCAGACATTACCCACCTAGACCAGCCCAGACATTACCACTAGACCAGCCCAGACATTACCCACTAGACCAGCCAGACATACCCCTAGACCAGCCCCAATTACCCCCTAGACCAGCCCAGACATTACCACTAGACCAGCCCAGACATTACTCACTAGACCAGTCCAGGCCATTACCCCTAAACCAA
>NW_019947817.1:13245-19659 GCF_002910315.2 Salvelinus sp. IW2-2015
ACTAGACCAGCCAGACATTACCCACTAGATATTAAATCCTTGACCAGCCTAGACATTACCCCCTTGACCAGCCCAGACATTACCCACTAGACCAGCCCAGACATTACCCCTTAGACCAGCCCAGACATTACCCACTAGACCAGCCCAGACATTACCCACTAGACCAGCCCAGACATACTCACTAACCAACATACCCCTAGACCAGCCCAGACATTACCCACTAGACCAGCCCAGACATTACCACCTAGACCAGCCCAGACATTACCCACTAGACCAGCCAGACATAACCCCTTGACCAGCCCAACATTACCCCCTAGACCAGACATGGGTAATGTCTGGGCTGGTCTAGGGGGTAATGTCTGGGCTGGTCTAGGGGGTAATGTCTGGGCTGGTCTAGGGGGTAATGTCTGGGCTGGTCTAGTGGATAACGTCTGGGCTGGTTTAGGGGGTAATGTCTGGGCTGGTTTAGGGGGTAATGTCTAGGCTGGTCAAGGGGGTAATGTCTGGGCTGGTCCTGCAGTAAATGTATTTATTAATCCCTCCACACCTACCTCTATGTCTCTCCCCCACTCTCTTTCTATCTGTCCCAATAAACCTTTAAAATGCTTATAAAATATATATATATAATATAATATATAGATCTCTATGCCAGGTGTCTCTAACAGTGGCCCAGCTGCCCACCCTGTCAGAGGAGGAGTCTCTTTCCTGCTCCTTCGGAACCCTCCCCCCTCAGCCAGCCATCGTCAAGGGAACCACCATCACCTGTCAATCACCCCTGCCTGAGCTCCTCCCACCCAGCCCACCAGGAAGTGGTAGGTTGCCCTTTTTATTTTAAATTTTTTATATATAAAAAAAAATCTGTAATTATTAGATTTGTATTCATAATTATTTAATTACTGGATAATTTAATCAATGTAATTAATTTATTATTTATCCAAATTAATCTAATTGAGAAATAACCGAGGTGGCAGGTAGCCTAGCGGTTAGCGAGATGAGCCAGCAGCGGGAGGGTTGCCAGTTCAAATCCTGTGTCTGACTGGAAAAATCTGTCGGGATGTGAACTGGCAACCAGAGGGTTGCTGGTATCAAATCCTAGATGCTATTGCCTGCTGTTGTGCCCTCGAGCAAGGCACTTAGCCCCCACAACAACTGCTCCCTCGCACCTCTTCAAAAAAGATTGTATGAGATTGACTGATCATCCATTGAGGCAACTGGAGGCTGTATGTTGGAAGAACAGTCAGCTGACTGGTCCAAAACCAGTACGACCACCATTTCATTCAAATAGGAGACCAGCTGAGATAAAATGCTCATTAAGAGCATCACAAATCTGAACTTTTTCAGTAGTGATGCAGAACTCTAAAACTACTGGCTTAGACAGGGAAGTAGAAGAATGACCCCGCTTCAGTGAATTAACGGTTTTCCAGAATCAAGAGGGATCACTAACAGAGTCTGTCATAGCGCTAAGGAAGTAGTTTCATTTGGCTTGTTTAACAGAGTCTGTCATAGTGCTAAGGAAGTAGTTTCATTTGGCCTGTTTAACAGAGTCTGTCATAGCGCTAAGGAAGTAGTTTCATTTGGCCTGTTTAACAGTCTGTCATAGCACTAAGGAAGCAGTTTCATTTGGCCTGTTTAACAGTCTGTCATAGCACTAAGGAAGTAGTTTCATTTGGCCTGTTTAACAGAGTCTGTCATAGCACTAAGGAAGTAGTTTCATTTGGCCTGTTTAACAGAGTCTGTCATAGCACTAAGGAAGTAGTTTCATTTGGCCTGTTTAACAGAGTCTGTCATAGCACTAAGGAAGTAGTTTCATTTGGCCTGTTTTAACAGTCTGTCATAGCACTAAGGAAGTAGTTTTCATTTGGCCTGAAAACAGAGTCTGTCATAGCACTAAGGAAGTAGTTTCATTTGGCCTGTTAACAGAGTCTGTCATAGCACTAAGGAAGTAGTTTCATTTGCCTGTTTAACAGTCTGTCATAGCACTAAGGAAGTAGTTTCATTTGGCCTGTTTAACAGAGTCTGTCATAGCACTAAGGAAGTAGTTTCATTTGGCCTTCCTCTACAGTTATTACACCTTGAGGAGAAACAGACAAGACATCCTCACCAGTTATTACACCTTGATGAGATACAGACAAGACATCCTCAACAGTTATTACACCTTGATGAGATACAGACAAGACATCCTCAACAGTTATACACCTTGATGAGATACAGACAAGACATCCTCTACAGTTATTACACCTTGATGAGATACAGACAAGACATCCTCTCAGTTATTACACCTTGAGGAGATACAGACAAGACATCCTCTACAGTTATTACACCTTGATGAGATACAGACAAGACATCCTCAACAGTTATTACACCTTAAGGAAAACAGACAAGACATCCTCTACAGTTATTACACCTTGAGGAGATACAGACAAGACATCCTCTACAGTTATTACACCTTGATGAGATACAGACAAGACACTCTCTACAGTATTAAACACTTGAGGAGAAACAGACAAGACATCCTCAACAGTTATTACACCTTGAGGAGATACAGACAAGACATCCTCAACAGTTATTAACACTTGATGAGATACAGACAAGACATCCTCAACAGTTATTACACCTTGATGAGATACAGACAAGACATCCTCTACAGTTATTACACTCTAGAGGATAGAGACACAGACATCCTCTACAGTTATTACACCTTGAGGAGATACAGACAAGACATCCTCAACAGTTATTACACCTTGATGAGATACAGACAAGACATCCTCAACAGTTATTACACCTTGAGGAGATACAGACAAGACATCCTCAACAGTTATTACACCTTGATGAGATACAGACAAGACATCCTCTACAGTTATTACACCTTGAGGAGATACAGACAAGACATCCTCAACAGTTATTACACCTTGATGAGATACAGACAAGACATTCTAGAGTTTACAGCAATTATAAAATTATTTTTATTGATGAACATATGACCTTTCTATGGGAACATCTGCCCTGGACGAATTCAGGAAGTAGAGACATGACCTTTCTATAGGGAACATCTGCCCTGGACGAATCAGGAAGTAGAGACATGAGACCTTTCTATGGGAACACCTGCCCTGACGAATCAGGAAGTAGAGACATGGACCTTTCTATGGGAACATCTGTCCTGGCGAATCAGGAAGTAGAGACATGTGACCTTTCTATGGGAACATCTGTCCTGGACGAATCAGGAAGTAGAGACATGGACCTTTCTATGGGGAACACTGCCCTGGCCGACTCAGGAGTAGAGACATGGACCTTTCTATAGGGAACATCTGCCCTGGCGATCAGGAAGTAGAGACATGGACCTTTCTATGGGAAACACTGCCCTGGACATCAGGAAGTAGAGACATGAGACCTTTCTATAGGGAACACTGCCCTGGCGATCAGGAAGTAGAGACATGAGACCTTTCTATGGGAACATCTGCCCTGGCGCATCAGGAAGTAGAGACATGGACCTTTCTATGGGAACACCTGCCCTGGCCGATCAGGAAGTAGAGACATGGACCTTTCTATAGGGAACATCTGCCCTGGACGAATCAGGAAGTAGAGACATGAGACCTTTCTATAGGGAACACCTGCCCTGGCGATCAGGAAGTAGAGACATGGACCTTTCTATAGGGAACACCTGCCCTGGCCGAATCAGGAAGTAGAGACATGAGACCTTTCTATAGGAACAACCTGCCCTGGACGAATCAGGAAGTAGAGACATGAGACCTTTCTATAGGGAACACTTGCCCTGGACGAATCAGGAAGTAGAGACATGAGACCTTTCTATAGGGAACATCTGCCCTGGACGATCAGGAAGTAGAGACATGAGACCTTTCTATAGGGAACATCTGTCCTGGCCGACTCAGGAAGTAGAGACATGAACCTTTCTATAGGGAACATCTGCCTGGACGATCAGGAAGTAGAGACATGAGACCTTTCTATAGGGAACACCTGCCCTGGACGAATCAGGAAGTAGAGACATGAGACCTTTCTATAGGGAACATCTGCCTGGCCGACTCAGGAAGTAGAGACTGAGACCTTTCTATAGGGAACACCTGCCCTGGACGAATCAGAAGTAGAGACATGAGACCTTTCTATAGGGAACATCTGCCCTGGACGAATCAGGAAGTAGAGACATGAGACCTTTCTATAGGAACATCTGCCCTGGACGAATCAGGAAGTAGAGACATGAGACCTTTCTATAGGGAACATCTGCCCTGGACGAATCAGGAAGTAGAGACATGAGACCTTTCTATAGGGAACATCTGCCCTGGACGAATCAGGAAGTAGAGACATGAGACCTTTCTATAGGAACATCTGCCCTGGACGAATCAGGAAGTAGAGACATGAGACCTTTCTATAGGGAACATCTGCCCTGGACGAATCAGGAAGTAGAGACATGAGACTTTCTATAGGGAACATCTGTCCTGGACGAATCAGGAAGTAGAGACATGAGACCTTTCTATAGGGAACATCTGCCCCTGGAGAATCACGGAAGGTTATATGCTTTGGGGGAGTTACAGGAAGAACCAAAATCACTCTAAGATATTGGTTACGCTACGTATTACAAACTGTATCAGACATGCGTCTGTCCTGTTCTGGACTATTCAGCAGGACTATTGAAAAGGCACATGACAACCCGCTTGGAGTTTGCCAAAAGGCACCTAAAGATTCTCAGACCATGAGTAACAAGATTCTCTGGTCTGATGAAACCAAGATTGAACTCTTTGGCTTGAATGCCAAGCGTCATGTCTGGAGGAAACCTGGCACCATCCCTACGGTGAAGCATGGTGGTGGCAGCATCATGCTGTGGGGATGTTTTTTAGCGGCAGGGACTGGAAGACTGGTCAGGATTGAAGGAAAGATGAACAGAGCAAAGTACAGAGAGATCCTTGATGAAAACCTGCTCCAGAGCTCTCAGGACCTCAGACTGGGGCGAAGGTTCACCTTCCAACAGGACAACGACCCTAAGCACACAGCCAAGACAATGCAGGAGTGGCTTCAGGACAAATCTCTGAATGTCCTTGAGTGGCCCAGCCAGAACCAGGACTTGAACCTGATCGAACATCTCTGGAGAGACCTGAACATAGCTGTGCAGCGACGCTCCCCATTCAACCTGACAGAGCTTGAGAGGATTTGCAGAGAAGAATGGGAGAAACTCCCCAAATACAGGTGTGCCTAGCTTGTAGCGTCATACCCAAGAAGACTTGAGGCTGTAATCACTGCCAAATGTGCTTCAACAAAGTACTGAGTAAAGGGTCTGAATACTTATGTAAATGTGATATTTCAGTTTTACATTTTTAATAAATTAGCAAACATTTCTAAAAACCTGTTTTGTCATTATGGGGGATTGTGATGTCATTATGGGGTATTGTGATGTCATTATGGGGTATTGTGTGTAGATTGATGAGGAGAAAAAATATTGAATCAATTTTGAATTTAGGCTGTAACGTAACAAAATGTGTAAAAAGTCAAGGGGTCTGAATAGTTTCTGAAGGTACTGTACATCTCTCTGTCCTCTCCATAGACCTTAATGTCTCTGTGTGTCTAGGATTTTTGCTATGTACTGGTATTATTATGTATCCTAATATATCTTTATGGCCTGTCTGCCTGTCTGTCTGCCTGTCTGCCTGTCTGTCTGTCTGTCTGCCTGTCTGCCTGTCTGCCTGTCTGCCTGTCTGTCTGTCTGTCTGTCTGTCTGCCTGTCTGCCTGTCTGCCTGTCTGCCTGTCTGCCTGTCTGTCTGTCTGTCTGTCTGTCTGTCTGTCTGTCTGTCTGTAGACCACATGTCTCTGCGTGTGTCCGTGATGTTCAGAGACGTGACCATCTCGAGCAGTGACATCATCTTCTACGACTGTCGAGCTGTGGGCCAACTCAACACCACCTCCCCGTAAGAGATCCCAGACCAGACATGCCAGTGTTTCCTCTACAGTCATTTAGCAGCGGCGGGATGGTGAAACATTGTTAACTTAAACCAGACTAAAACCATAAATAAAGTATGTAGAAGAGAGATGGAGCTGTAATATGTTTTAATAAATATAATCTTTGAGAACTAACAACCACCAAAATATCATGACATGGAGCCCCCATTTGATTTAGTTATAATGTTTGAGTCAGTCAGATAGCATAAGGACGAGGCGTAACTCATGGTCTTAATGTGTAGAATTACATGGAATTAGCTTTGGCCACGCCCATGACCCCCCCCCCCCACCCCCTTAACTCTGCCACCGCGGATGAAAAAATCCTAGCGGAAACACTACATCACACACACGCATACACACACCACACACATAGACACACACACACACACACCACACACACAAACACCACACACACACACACACACACAACACACAACACACACACACACACACACCACACACACACACACACA
>NW_019947818.1:0-8336 GCF_002910315.2 Salvelinus sp. IW2-2015
TCATTCCATCCCCTAGCAACTGTCCACCCCGGCTGGCTAACACCGCATACCATTTATAATGTGGTCCACTGAGGAGCAGACCTTCAGGTTGTTCTGAATACACTTCATAACCTGGTAATCTAGTAGGTCAGTGAGCAGAACCAGTGGAACTAGGTAGTCCAGTGAAGGACCACGGTAAATCTAGTAGGTCAGTAAGAGGAAAACGGAGGTAACTAGGTAGGTCAGTGCAGAGAACCGCTGTAGTGTAGAACGGATAGGTAGATCAGTGAGAGGAACCGAGGTAATAGGTATATTCAGTGAGAGGAACACGGCGTAACTAGTAGCATTCAAGTGAGAGGAACCAGGTAATAGTAGATCAGTAGAGAACCAGTACTGAGGTCAGTGAGAGGAACCAGGTCAACTAGGTAGGTAGTGAGAGGATCAGTAACTAGGTGGTCAGGTGAGAGGAACCAGGTAAACTAGGTTAGGCAGTGAGAGGAACCAGGTAAACTAGTAGATAAGTGAGGAACCAGGTAACTAGGTAGATAGTGAGAGCGAACGACGGTAATCAGGACCAGTAACTAGGTAGATAGGTGAGAGGAACAGTACTGGTAGAATGCAGTGAGAGGAACCAGGATAAGGATAGTGATGTTAGCAGATAGAGATAGGGAACCGGTAGAGGTCATGGCCAGTAGGTCAGTGACGAGGGAACCAGGTACTATAGGTCAGTGAGAAAACAGTAACAGGTATATAGAGGACAGACATAGTCAGTGAGAGGAACCAGGTAGCTAGGTAAGGTCATGAAAGGGGTTATCATGAACTATGGCCCACTTAAAAGTCTTTCACACAACACTTCCTGTTCGATCCGGCCCTTGCTCAGAGAGAGGAGAGGAAGGGGAGGAGAGGGAGGAGGGGGATGAGGAGGAGAGGAGGGAGAGGAGAGGAAGGAGAAGGAGAGGAAGAGGAGAGAGAGGAAGGGGAGCGGAGAGGAGAGGAGGAGAGGAGGATGGAGGGGGAGGGGAGAGGGGGAGAGAGAGAGGAGAGGAGGGAGGAGGAGAGGAGAGAGGAGAGGAGAGAGAGGAAGAGAGGAGAGGAGAGAGAGGAGAGGAGAGAAGAGAGGGGGGGAAAGAGATGAGAGCAGAATGATAGACTAGCCCTAGCTGTCCATTTGCTGAACAACACCATGCTGTGATTGTCCAGGGCTGTCTAGAGGGATTATAAGCATTTCATTAACGAACACATTCTCTATGGTCTTGGACCAACAGTGATGTAACCTGGGGTCATTGCGGGTCTCGGGCTTGTGCTTGGTCTTTCCATCAGCACCCTCCCCAGCCCCAGGTGTAGTGTAGGCAGCTCAATGTACCCAGTACACCTGGCCAGGACACTAGTCTATCTCCTGTTTCTGTTGAGAAACAGCTTTGATGTAAGTACCACCCTGAGACAGACACTAGTCTTATCTCCGTTACTGTATTGAGACGTTGATGTCAACCAGTAACCCCCTGGACAGACACTAGTCTTCATCCTGTTTACTGTAGTGAGCACGCTTGATGTACAGTACACCCCTGCAGACACTAGCTCTATCTCTGTTTCTGTTGAGACAGCTTGATGTCAGTACACCCCCTGGAAGGCACTAGTCTGATCTCCTGTTTCTGTAGTGAGCAGCTTGATGTTTAGCTGTTAGATCACTGTGAGCTGTTGACTTCTTTATGTTGCTGTTGCTTTTGTTGTCACCTTACTTTGCTACCCTGACAACTTTACGGTTTTTAACTTTTCTTAATCACGTTATATATTTTTAGTTTTTCCCTCACGTCACACTTTTTATTCATTCAACTTCAACTCCGCACGTTTATCTGACGTGGTTGTCAGACCTCCACCAGCCGAAGCTAAGTAGTAACATATACTGATGCCTTTAATTGCAGTCGCTTTATCATAATATATCAGGAGAAGATCGCTTACGGCGAGGATTAGCTGTGCTGCAAGCCCAGCTCAGACGCATCGTTTAGGAGGGTTAATTTCAGTGTGGAAAGGAAGAAACAGCTCTGTGCCACAGTAAGTACAGATAGTAACTTAGTATAAATCCCGCACCAGTCCCCAGCGAGGCTACTTTCTCATGGCTTCTGGAGGGAAATGCTGTTGGAAATCTCAAACGGTGATCGTCATTCAGACGAGAAACTTTCAACGGTTCTCCCCTTATGTAGCGAGTCGGAGTCTGAGTCGAGTCTTCTCTTAGGTCTCTACCCTCCCGTTACGGGTTGAACGCCGGAAGGTCCCACATTACATCTGACAAATTGAAACCCTAGTCATTGGCGATTCCAGTACCGCGTATTAGACTTAAAAACGAATATCCACGATCAACACTGTTTACCAGGCAGGCTACCGACGTTAAGGCTAATCTGAAATGGTGCTGGCTAAGCTAAAACTGGCAGTGTAGAAATATAAGATATTGTTATCCATCGGCACCAACGATGTAGGTGAACAATCAGAGTCCAAGCGCAACATAGCTTAGCGTGTAAATTAGCTAGAAAGATGTTCGATGGAATGTCTCTGGCCCCTCCAGTTAGGGGGAAGTCGATGATCTTACAGCACAGAGTCTCACACTCAATGCTGTTGAAACTTTTTGGCCCCTCCAAAATATATAATTTGTAGATAATTGCCCTCTTTCTGGGAACTCACAAACAGACCGAAGCCTGGCCTGCTGAGGAGGACGGACTCCATCCTAGCTGGAGTGCTCTCATCTTTCTACAACATAGGACAGGGCTCTAACTCCTCTAGCTCCACCATGAGTAGGGTGCAGCAGGCAGCGGCGTTACCAGCTGCAGCTTGGGAGTTCAATGAGTGTGGTAGTCAGCTAACTATCCCTTGAGACAGTGTCTGTGCTCGACCTTTGGTGGGCTAAAATCTAACATGCGGTGTTCGCTAAAGCAATTTATTTATTTATTTTTATTTCACCTTTATTTCACAGGTAGGCAATGAGAACACTTCATTTTACAATGCGACTCCAAGATAAGCAAATCAGTTGACAATACAAAACATATTTGACACATGGAGTAAACAAAACATATATAATGATACAAGTGAAAAAAAAATAAGTCTATATCACAATGTGAGCAAGTGAGGGAGATAAGGGAGGTGAAGCAACAAAATATGATTATATATATAAATAAATAAAATATAAAAAAGGGCCATGTGGCGAAGTAAATCAATTAGGCAAGTAAACAAAAACACTTGATGGTTGGTTTGCAGTGGAAGAAAGTGTAAAGTAGAATAAAATAATGTGTGCAAGGAGCAAAATAAATAAGATAAACAGAGGTAAAAGTAGTGTTTTGGCAATTATAGATGGGCTATGAAGGTGCAGTAATCTATGAGCGCTCTTGCAAGCTGGTGCTTAAGCTAGTGAGGAGATAAGTGTTTCCAGTTTCAGGAATTTTTTGTAGTTCGTTCAGTCATTGGCACAGAGAACTGGAGAGAGAGCGGCCAAGGAAGAATTGGTTTTGGGGGTGACAGAGAGATATACTCTGGAAGCGCTGTGCTAAGGTAGTGCTGCTATGGTGACCAGCGTAGCTGAGATAAGGGGGACTTTACCTAGCAGGGTCTTGTAATGACCTGGGACATGGTGTTTGGCGACGAGTATTGAAGCGAGGGCCGCCAACGAGATGTACAGTCAGTGTGGGTAGATATATGGGGGCTTTGGTCGACAAAACGGATGGCACTGTGATAGATGCATTCCAATTTATTGAGTAGGGTTTGGAGGGCTTATTTTGTAATGACACACCGAGTAGGAGGAATTGGTATAGGATGGTCAGTTTTTACAAAGGGTATGTTTGCAGCATGAGTGAAGATGCTTTTGTGCGGAATAGGAAGCCAATTCTAGATTTGACTTTGGTTGAGATGTTGATGTGAGTCTGGAGGAGGAAGTTTATCAGTCTAACCAGACCACTAGGTATTTGGTGCTTTCCATATTTAAGTCAGAGCCGTATCCAGTAGTAGTTGTTGGACAGGCGGGCAGGTGCAGGCATCGGATCGGTTAAGAGCATGCATTAGTTTACTTGTATAAGAGCAATGGGAGCCACGAAGGAGAGTTGTACGGCATGAGCTCGCCTGGCAGGCGTCATCCATAGGATAAAGACTCCTCCATTCCTGCCATTATGAAAGATCGTGAACTACTCCATCTCAAAATAGGGCTACTTAATGTTAGATCCATCATTCACAGCAGTTAAGTCAATGAAACTAATTCACTATCATAATCTTGATGTGATGCCTGACGAACATGGCTTAAGCCTGATTGAATTCATGTGTTAAATGAGCCTCACCTCCTGGTTACACAATATGACCATTCCCGTGCATCCGCAAAGGGGAGGTGTTGCTAACATTTACGACAGCAAATTCCAATTTACACAAACAAAAACGACGTTTTTTGAGCTTCTATTCATGAAATTATGCAGCCTCCACATCACATTTATAATGCTCTGTTTTACAGGCCTCTGGCCATATTTGTCACACCCTGACCTTAGAGATCCTTTTTATGGTCTCTATTTTGTTTGGTCAAGGCGGTAGTTGGGTGGGCATTCTATGTCTTGTGTTCTAGGTTTTCTATTTCCTATCGTGTTTGCTGGTGTGGTTGCTCAATCAAGGCAGCTGTCTATCGTTGTCTCTGATTGAGACCATACTTAGGTAGCCTGTTTTTCCACCTTGGTGTTTGGGTATGTTTTCTTTGTTGGCCGTTGCACAGACGACTGTTTCATTCGTTCACTGTTTTTGTTGTTTCAGTGTTCGGTTATTTATATTCAATAACAATGAACACTTACCACGCTGCGTTTTGGTACCCTCCACCCCCAGTGGAGACCCATCTATCCTCCACCCCAGCTGCTAATCCTCAGAGGAGACCCCACTCTCATCCCTCCACCCAGCCTGCTAGATCTCAGAGGAGACCCCCACTCTCATCCTCCACCCCCAGCTGCTAGATCCTCAGAGGAGACCCCCACTCTCATCCTCCACCCCCAGCCTGCTAGATCTCTAGAGGAGACCCCACTTCTCACCCCTCCACCCCAGCTGCAGATCCTCACAGGAACCCCACTCTCATCCCCCACCCCAGCTACTAGATCCTCAGAAGACCCACTCTCATCCTCCACCCAGCTGCAGATCCCAGAGACCCCACTCTCATCCCTCACCCCCAGCCTCTAGATCCTCAGGAGACCCCCACTCTCATCCCTCCACCCCCAGCCTGCTAATCCTCAGAGGAGACCCCACTCTCATCCCTCCACCCAGCCTACAGATCCCAGAGGACCCCCACTCTCATCCCTCCACCCCCAGCCTGCTAATCCTCAGGAGACCCCCACTCTCATCCCTCCACCCCCAGCTGCTAGATCCTCAGAGGAGACCCCCACTCTCATCCTCCACCCCCAGCCTGCTAATCCTCAGAGAGACCCCCACTCTCATCCCTCCACCCCCAGCCTCTAGATCCTCAGAGGAGACCCCCACTCTCATCCTCCACTCCCCAGCCTGCTAGATCCTCAGAGTGAGACCCCCACTCTACATCCCTCCACCCCCAGCCTGCTAATCCTCAGAGGAGGACCCCCACTCTCATCCCTCCACCCCCAGAGGTGACCCCCACTCCACTCCTCCCCTGGGGCTCCCCAGTCTGTGTCCCCCCCAACCTCCCTACCCTTCCCTTAGTTCCCCCAGATCTCTCTGGTTATTACAGTCCATCCCTCAGCCCCCCATCTCCCACAGGCAGGGAGAGATACAAGGCGGTTATCTCAGAGGCTAAGAGCATCGCTACATTGCTGGGGAGTACAAGGCTAAGAATGTAGGAGAATTWGTTATAATATTCATGATATGGTTATTAGGGCTGTGACGGTCATGAATGTTAGATGACTGCYTGTGCTGCTGCTGAGGGAGACTCGCTTGCGACAACAACCTTCCTTGTTTGTCAGCGAGGAACGACAACGTTGAATCACGTTGACAAAGAGAGTCCATGTTACAGCGGATACGGACTCAACCGCATCGAATGCCCGGCCATCACTGTTTCTAGTCAGCTGTTCGGCTCCACACGTTTAAAAAAAAATAATAAAATAAACCTGTTACGTGACGGTGTTCGTCCACTTACATGATATTACTTAATAATGCCAACCCTAATGCTAATATCTAATATACACCGAGTGTACAAAACATTAGGAACACCATCCTAATATTGAGTTCCACAGGGATGRTGGCCCATGTTGACTCCAATGCTTCCCACAGTTGTGTCAAGTTGGCTGGATGTRCTTTGGGMMGMMGYKCKWTRRTMYWWKKKKKGYYAAKRMMTRKYMMMMGAAAAACCCAGCAGCATTGCAGTTCTTGACCACACTCAAACCGGRACCTACTARCATAACCCGTTCAAAGSCACMTAAATKTTTTGTCTTGCCCATTCACCCTCTGAATGGGAAAACACATAATCCACGTCTCAATTTGTCTCKAGGATTAAAAATCCWTCTTTWACCTGTCTCCTCCCCMTCATCTACARTGACTGAAGTGGAATTAACAGGTGYCAGCAATTAGGGATCAAASCRTTCACKTGTAATCACCTGGTCAGTCTAGGTCACGGAAATAGGTGTTCCTAATGTTTTGTCCACTCAGTGTAACGTGTAAGTGTGGTATCAGCGGTTATTTGTTCGGGAAGCAGTGTTTTTTTTAGCAAAACCAAAAAATTATCAATAATGAGCGATTGGAAGAAAACAGTGCATTACTATCCATACATTTACAATGGGTTTTGACCTGGCATCTTTCTGTAATCCCTGACATCATGGTAGTAATGGGTTTTGATTTGGCATCTTTCTGTAATCCCCGACATCAGGGTAGTAATGTGTTTTGACTTGGCATCTTTCTGTAATCCCCGACATCATGGTAGTAATGGGTTTTGACTTGGCATCTTTCTGTAATCCCCGAAATCAGGGTAGTAATGGGTTTTGACTTGGCATCTTTCTGTAATCCCCGACATCATGGTAGTAATGGGTTTTGATTTGGCATCTTTCTGTAATCCCCGACATCATGGTAATAATGGGTTTTGATTTGGCATCTTTCTGTATCCCCGACATCATGGTAGTAATGGGTTTTGATTTGGCATTTTTCTGTAATCCCCGACATCATGGTAGTAATGGGTTTTGACTTGGCATCTTTCTGTAATCCCCGACATCATGGTAGTATTTTACTGTGTGATTTATCCCTGCCTCCAGATCGTTAGACCACCTCGTACTTAGTCACTCTGGACCCTAATCTACTGGTTCTGGACCATAATCTACTGGTACTGGACCCTAATCTACTGGTTCTGGACCCTAATCTACTGCTGGGTGTTAATGATGCTCAAGACTCTATCTACTGGTTCTGGACCCTAATCTTACTCGTACTGGAACCCTAATCTACTGGTTCTGGACCCTAATCAACTGGCTGGTGTGTTAATGATGCTCAGACTCTAATCTCTGGTTCTTGGACCCTATCTACTGGTATCTGGACCCTAATCTACTGGTCTGGACCCTAATCTATTGCTGGTCTAATGATGCTCAAGACTTTCTTACCTGGTTCTGGACCCTAATCTACTGGTACTGGACCCTAATCTATTGCTGGGTGTCAATGAGCTCAATGACCCTACTCTACTGGTACTGGACACTAATCTACTGCTGGGTCGAATGTCTCTCGTACTCTGCGTCTCTCTATTATAAAACTCTGTGTGTGTGTGGTGTGCGGGCATGTGTCATGACGCTGTTAGTGTGCTGTGTGTGTGTGTGTGTGTGTGTGTTGTGTCTGTCCTGTCCTGTCTGCTGTCATTGTCTGGTCTTGTGTACATGGTCTGTCTGTTGTGTGTGTGTGCTGTGTGTGTGTGTGTGTGCCATGCCACTGTGCTTGTCTGGGTGTGGGTGTGTTGTGTGGCTGTGTGGCTCTGTGCTGGTGGCTTGTGTTGCCTCGAGTGAATGTCGGTGTCGTTCGTGTGTTCGTGTGTCGTGTGTGCCTGTTGGCTGTGGTGAGTGTAGTGTGAGCTGAGCTGCTTCCGTGTGCGGTGCGTCCTGGCAACAGTGATTCCTACTGTGTTTCGCACCAGTTAGAATACTCTCCCAATATACCCACCAACGAGGCATCAATATTTCTTCCTTTAAATGCTTTGTGGCGCAGTCCTGGCCAACCTCTTAATACCCTTCCCTGTCATTCCTGCCTACAGAAGCGTCGCAGTCTCTGTCATAGAGATGGATCCTACCCACTTTCATAGTTCTTGCATTTAGTTTGATCTCAGGTAAGGGGTCTCCAGGGTAGGCATCTGTGAGCTGCCTCCTCGAGGTGTCTCACTCCTCTCCAGCACACAGTAATTCACGTATCACTACTCTTGCTTA
>NW_019947818.1:13414-19655 GCF_002910315.2 Salvelinus sp. IW2-2015
ACCTAATCTACTGGACTGGACCGTAAATTACTCGGTACTGACCCTAATCTACGTCTGACACATGTCTACTGTAGTGAACCCTTCAATCTACTGGTTCTGGACCCTAATCTGACTGCTGGTGTTAATGATGCTCTAAGACTCCTAAATCTACTCGTTCTGGCCACCCTAATTCTTACTGCTACTGGACCCTACGATCTACTGGTTCTGGATATCAACTGCCTGGGTTAAGATGCTGACTCTATGATGTTCTCGACCCTAATTCTACTTGTAACTAGACCCTAATCTACTGTTCTGGACCCATAATTCTACTGTGCCGTTGCTAATGATGCTCAAGACTCTAATCTTACTTGGATTACTGGACCCTTAATTCCTACCTGTATCCATTGTGACCTACATTACTTGGGTACTGGACCCCTAATCTACTTGCGTACTGGACCCTAATCTACCTGCGTTACAGGGACCCATAATCTACCTGGTACTGACCCCTATATCTACTGCTGGGTGTTAATGATGCCAAGACCTCTAACTTCTACTGGTACTGGACACCCTAATCTACTGGTTCTGGATTCCTCTAATCTACTGGTAAATCCACTGGGACCCTAATCTACTGGTACTGGACCCTAATCTACTGTCTGGACCCTCATATCCATACTGGTTCTGACCCTAATCTACTGGTACTGGACCCCTTAACATCTACTGGTAATGGACCCTATCCACTGGTTTGACTCTGGAAACCCTAATCTAACTCGTCTGGGGTCAATGTATGCTCCAATCGACCCTCAATCTGGACCCTAATCTACTGGTTCTGGACCCTAATCTACTGGTTCTGAACCCTAATCTACTGGTACAGGACCCTAATCTACTGGTGCTGGACCCTAATCTACTGGTACAGGACCCTAATCTACTGGTACTGGACCCTAATATACTGGTACTGGACCCTAATCTACTGGTACAGGACCCTAATCTACTGGTTCTGGACCCTAATCTACTGGTACTGAACCCTAATCTACTGCTGGGTGTTAATGTCTCTCTCTCTGCCTCTCTATTATAAAACCTCTCTGTGTGTGTGTGTGTGCGGGCATGTGTATATGTGTGTGTGTGTGTGTGTGTTTGTGTGTGTGTGTGTGTGTGTGTGCGTATGTGTGTGTGCGTATGTATGTGTGTGTGTGTGTGTGTGTGAGAGAGAGTCTGCGTGCGTACGTGTATGTTTGCCAAGTAAAATATCAATATAAACGGGGACATATTCTCTTCCTAAATTGGCAGTACATGTGGAATGATTAATACTCTTGCATCCTGCTAGTGCATCCAGTCTCTGCATGCCAAATGGCATCCTACCCACTCTATAGTGCACTACGTTTGACCAGCAAGGGCCCAGGGAGATTTGAGATGCCTCCCCCAGTGTCTCCTCTCTCCCAGCACACAGTAATCTCAGTAATCTCACTAAATCGGGTCGATTTTAAAAAGAGTTATTACCTACGTTGAGATGCTCTAGAAAAGCTTGAACTCTGCTAGACGGCAGATTCATATTTTCACCTATTATATTCCCACGCATACTTACAGGCCTAACATCTGTCAGAGTTAGTATGAGCAGGAAGGAAGCCACGGAGACGGATCCTGAAGGTACGGGAGACATGTTCAAGCCAGGGATAATGGGGGAAAATAATCCTCTGCAGATTAGCTTCCAGTCGTGAGACTCACTCGGGTAATATTGGACAAGGGGGGAAAAAAGACCTTAGAAATCGAATCCCTTACAAGAACACAATGAAACAAGGGAAGACTATGTGGTTCTAGCTTGATACCGTGGCGATGCCCTGCCAACGGAATGGAAAACTCCACACTGACACACATTAATTACTTGGTTACATTCAATACATTCCCATGCTACTCCTGGCATTGTAGTATATAACCTCTTGTCCCCTCCCAACCCCCATCCACAAGCATGACTAACGGTCAGCCTTCATGCTCCAAGAGTCCACTTGGTTGGCCTGTTCTATTTCAACACCACAGCTTACAGGACCACTAACTTTCTGCATTGTAGTATGCGCTTTCACAAATAACTCCACTGTTTCCAATAGTGATTCCTAAAAAACGTTTACAAAAACAATGCGGACAGCGATGGGACATCACAGGACTGACCATGATCCACCCCCGAATCGATGGGAACATTCTGGACACATTCATGTCTAAACCGATCCTGACCCCCCCCATCAATACAAGAACCTGAGGGGGAAAACACCTGGTGGACAGTTTTGGAAAATGGAGCGATGCGATAAATTATCATCTGTTTATGTGTTGATGACGCATGGTCCGACACATATGACACCTTTCTCTCTGCACAATGACCACCTTTCTCCTGCACCAATGACACCTCTTTTCTCTCTGCCACAATGACCACCTTTCTCTGCACATGCACACCTTTCTCTGCACCAAATGACACCTTTCTCTCTTGCACCTAATGACCTTTCTCTCTGCACGAATGACACCTTTCTCTCTTGCACAATGACACCTTTTCTCCTCTGCCACAATGACACCTGTCCTCTCTTGCACCAAATGACAACCTTTCTCTCTGTACAATTGACCACTTTTCTCTCTGCTACAACTGACACCTTTCTCTCTGTACAATGGGACACCTTTTCTCTCTGCACAGATGACACCTTTCTCTCTGCACAATGGACACCTGCTTCTCTCTGGCACAATGCACCCTTTCTCTCTGCACAATACAACCTTTCTCTCCTGCACAATGACACCTTTCTCTCCTGCACAATGACACCTTTCTCTCTGCAAACAATTGCACACCATTTCTCCTCTGCACAAGACACCCTTTGTCTGTCCTGCACAATGACACCTTTCTTCTTGCACAGATGACACCTTCTCTCTGCCACACCAATGACACCTTTCTCTCTGCTGACAATGACACCTTCTCTCTTGCACATGACACCTTCTCTCTGCACCCAATGACACCTTTCTCTCTGCACAATGACACCTTTCTCTCGACAATGACCACCTTTCTCTCCTGCCACATTGACACCTTTCTCTCTCTGCACCAAATGACACCTTTCTCTCTGCCACCAATGCACACCTTTCTCTCTGTCCACCATCTCTGCACAATGACACCTTTTCTCTCTGCACAATGACATCCTTTCTCTCTGCACAATGACACCTTCTCTGACTGCACAATGACACCTTTCTCTCTGCACAATGAACTACTATCTTCTCTCTGCACCCAATGACCACCTTTCTCTGCACAATGACACCTTTCTCTGCACAATGACACTCTTTTTCTGCCGCACAATACACCTTTCTCTGCACAATGACACCTTTCTCTCTTGCACCGGCCAAAAGGATTGGCAGAGGGTAACACTAACCGTATATGAACCACAGTCGGATTAATCTGCAAGAGATTATCCGCTGCTAGAGAAAACGACACAATGGTAAGAACTGGACAGCTTAACTCAATATCTGGAGTAAACCTTATATTAATAATATTAGTGTTGCTTTACCCATCGCATCGCTCTCTGTTTTCAACAGAGACATTCTAACTAGAACCCCAGTCTTTTACTCATTGCGTTTTCATACACAGCAGTCACATATTCACACTTGATTCAACCACTCCAGACCACGAGGTCAATTACTGCCATATTGGCTATTCACTACTTCCTCTATAGCATCAGGGAGGATACGAGTCATAACTTACTGCCATTATTGGCTACTGTTCTAGATCAGGTAAGGAGAGGTCATACTGCCATATTGGCTAACTCTTCTAGATCAGGGAAGGCAGAGCGTCATACTGCCATATTGGCTACTCTTCTAGATCAGGAGGAGAGGTCATACTGCCAATGCTTGCTACTCTTCTTGATCAGGGCAAAGGAGAGGTCATTACTTGCCATATTGGCTCCTCTTCTTGATCAGGGAAGGAGAGGTCATACTGCCATATTGGCTAACTCTTCTTGATCAGGAAGGAGGTCATACTGCCATATTTTGGCTAACCTTCTTGTATCAGGAAGGAGAGGTCATACTGCCATTGGCTAACTCTTTCTCTGAGTCAGGGAAGAGGAGGTCATACACTGCCATATTTGGCTCTCTTCTCTGATCAGGGGGGAGGTCATAATGCCATATTGTGCTACTCTTCTGATCAGGGAAGGGAGAGGTGTATACTGCCATATTGGCTAACTCTTTCTTGATCAGGGAAGGAGAGGTCATACTGCCATATTGGCTAACTCTTCTGATCAGGAAGGACGAGGTCATACTGCCCATTTGGTACTCTTCTTGATCAGGGAAGGAGAGGTCATTTACTGTCCATATTGGCTCCTCTTCTGATCAGGGAAGAGAGGTCATATCTGCCATATTGGCTAACTCTTCTAGATCAGGGAAGGAGAGGTCATACTGCCATATTGGCTAAACTCTTCATAGATCGGGATAAGGAGAGGTCATACTGCCATATTGGCTCGCTCTTCTTGATCAGGA
This sequence comes from Salvelinus sp. IW2-2015, assembly GCF_002910315.2. NCBI lineage: Eukaryota > Metazoa > Chordata > Actinopteri > Salmoniformes > Salmonidae > Salvelinus > Salvelinus sp. IW2-2015. The sequence continues at coordinate 17,879 of NW_019947818.1, forward strand.
AGGAGAGGTCATACTGCCATATTGGCTAACTCTTCTGATCAGGGAAGGAGAGTCACTACTGCCACTATTGGCTAAACCTTCTAGATCAGGGAAGGAGAGCGGTATACTGCATTATATTGGCTAACTCTTCTAGATCAGGGAAGGAGAGGTCAATACTTGCCAATATGGCTAACGCTCCTTCTAGCATCAGGCGAAGGAGAGAGTCATTACTGCCATATTGGCGTCGCTTCTTCTAGTCAGGGAAGGAGAGGTCATACTGCCTATTGCTTCGCTCTTCTAGATCAGGAAGGAGAGGTCATACATGCCATATTGGCAACTTCTTCTAGATCAGGAGAAGGAGCAGGCATACTGCCAATTATTGGCGATCGCTCTTTCTTGATCAGGGAAGGAGAGGTCACTACTGCCTATCATGGCTCGCTCTTCTAGATCAGGAGGAGAGGTCATACTCGCCATATTGGCTAACTCTCTGATCAGGGAAGGAGAGTCATACTGCCATATTGGTCGCTCTCTCTTGATCCGGAAGGAGGTCATATGCCTATTGGCCTAACTCTTCTTATCAGGGAAGGAGAGGTCATACTGCCATATTGGATCGCCTCTTCTGATCAGGAAGGAGGAGCTCCATACTGCCATACTGGCTAACTCTTCTTGATCAGGAAGGAGAGGTCATACTGCCATATTGGCTCCTTCTCTCTAGATCAGGGAGGGAGGTCATACTGCCATATCGGCGCTTACTCAGGCTTCTGGATCAGCGGAACGGAGAGGTCATCTGCCATACTGGCTCCTGCTCCTTCCAGTTCGCACTCAGGGAAGGAGAGGTCATACTGCCATACTCGCTACTCTTCTAGATCAGGAAGGAAGAGGTCATACTGCCATATTGGCTAACTCTTCTTGGTCAGGGACAGGAGAGTCTACTGCCATTTTGGCGTACTCTTCTTGATCAGGAAGGAGAGGCATACTGCCATATTGGCTCCTTTCTGATCAGGGAAGGAGAGGTCATTACTGCCCATATTGGCTGACTCTTCTAGATCAGGGAAGGAGAGGTCATACTGCCATATTGGCTAACTCTTCTATGATCAGGGCGAGGAGAGGTTATACTTGCCATATTGGCTACTCTTCTAGATCAGGGAAGGAGAGTCATACTGCCATATTGGCTAACTCTCTTCTGATCTAGGGAAGGAGAGGTCATACTGCCATATTGGCTCGCCGTAATCTCCTAGATCAGGGAAGAGGAGAGGTCATACGCGCATTATTGGCTAACTCTTCTTGATCAGGAAGGAGAGGTCATACTGCCATATTGGCTCCCTCTTCTAGATCGGAAGGAGAGTCACCTTACGCCATACTTGGCTATGCTCTTCTAGATCAGGGGAGGTCATACTTCCATATGGACTCTCTCAGGATCAGGGAAGGACGGAGGTCATACTGCCATATTGGCTCCTGTTGTGACTTCAGGGAAGGAGGACGGTCATACTGCCATTGCCGCTCCCTTTCTATGATCAGGAAGGAGAGGTCATACTGCCATATTGGCTCGCTCTTCATGATCAGGGAAGGAGGGTCAGTATGCCGCATATGGCAGACTCTTTCCTAGATCAGGGAAGGAGAGGTCATACTGCCATATTGCTCCTCTTCTAGATCAGGGAAGGAGAGGTCATACTGCCATATTGGCTACACTCTTCTAGATCAGGGGTAGGAGAGGTCATACTGCCATATTGGCTACTCTTCTTAGATCAGGAAGGAGAGGTCATACTGCCATATTGGCTACTCTTCTTGGTATCCCGCT
>NW_019947819.1:0-2489 GCF_002910315.2 Salvelinus sp. IW2-2015
AACAATAGTCGCGCGTCAGCAGAGAGATTGGATTGAGAAACCGCTACGGCCAAAATACATAGAAAATAAGCAAATAATAGCAACATAGACATATCCCACCCAATCTACAACCACCCTGACCAAACCAAACATCTCAGAGGTTGATTTGCGCATTTATCTTCGCATATTGTGATTCCACAAGCATGGTCGGACGTAGTCTACACGGCCTGTCCCTGAAAGGGGGCCGATAGACGAGAACCCACTGACTTGTTAGCCATGGTAGTCATCGCAAGACTACGAGGTGGAACGTCTGTACTGCCTTTCCTGTATACCTTGTTCTCCTGGTCTTCTTTGCACAACATGGTTGTACCTCATGCTGTCCCTACAGCTCCTACTATACGCCACTCTTAGGATATTTTTTTAGAGGCCTAAATGCAGTTAAGCGCACAACCAGGATCTCAATCGTACTTCAACTGTATGATCGTGCACGCTAATTGAACCGCTCTAGAACTTTAACCTGGAATCCCCATTCCCCAGTTCACCCAGCTTTGAAAACTCCTGCCCAGCTCCTGGTCCAGTGGGTAATAAATAGCACCACAGTTCTTCCCTTTGCACAAATCAAATGTCTGAGTTCTTGCTCTACATCCCGCCTGCTGACAATACCAAAAGCTGAACAGGTTTGCTTCAAGCTTCCAAGCCGCGTTCGACCAAGCAATGCGCGGCTTTTCAACCGAAATAGTCAAAAAATGTATGCACTAGGTAGTATTATGTACATATAATTCGTATATGGAAAAATACTATGCTAATATCTATAATGCGTAATATTAACTGACTTTACAAAAAGAAAGAGCAATCTGCTGAATCAAAGAGTTTTAAAATCATCGACCAACATATCTAACAATACGGCAATGCAAATCACTTATCATACACTACACACTCCATCCACACCACACACATTCACCATTTTTTCCAGTTGCACACTACAACCCACACACCACACCCACCGACACACACACACACCACACAACAACATCACACGACACACACCACACAACACACACACATTTGTTTACAACACGACACGACAGACACACTAGCACACACTTCCATCCACACACACCAAACACACCACACATATAATAGCGTAACGCTGAACTAATAGCCTGATGACACATTCACCATACCTACAGAACAAACTTGCAAATACCGACCATAAATACAACACAGATACAGCAAACATACTCTCTGTAGACACGCTACGCTCAACTAAACGTATTACTCATAATAACCCATCTTGAAGGTCGTGCTGTGTCGTGTGGTGTGTGGTGTGCGGTGTTCGTGTGTCCGCTGTGTGCTGTGTGTGTGTGGTGTGTTCGTGTCGCTGTGTGCTGTTGTGTGGTGTGGCTGTGTGGTGTTGTGTGTGGCTGTGTGTGTGTGTGTCGTATTCGTTTGCTGTGTGTCATGATTCGGTCTTTTGTGCTCTGTGCCCTATTCTTCGTTTCATTCTTTGGTCAAATTGTTTTTTAAACTTTTTTGAATTGCTTTTCTTTTTGTCAATAATTTTTTTAACTTATTTATTCATTTATTTTTATGTGTGAGAGAGAGAGTGGTTGAGAAGTGAGAGGTGGCTGGAGATGTCCATTTCCATTGTGCCCCAACTGAGGTTAGCTGGCTTGGCTTGCCACCTGACAACTGAGCAAAGGTTTGAGGGAAGGCCTACACTTACTTATCTATTTTTACATTTCTCAAGAATCTTTCTCTCTGTTTTTCTGTGTACGGTGAAGAGGTGTGATCTCAGAGTGAAGTGGTGGGATCTAAGCAGACTGTCATCATATAGGAAGTAAAGGGGTTTGTTAGAAGGACTGTAGTTYTAGAGAAAGTCACTTGTCTGTGGGGACAGAATGGAGCACACCTTGCTCTGTTTGCTGCTATGTAAGTACTGAGTTAGTGTGTTTGTTTATGAACACTAWTTACCTGATTTACTAAGAATTTAAAGGAAAAGGGAATAAGACATTAATCAAAATGAAGACAGTTTCATGCTTTAGCTTTGTTTTTGGTGTTTTAGCCCTTATTGAGAAAATATTAGTAAATGGCACTCAAAGGAAATATRAGCAAATATGGTGTAGATATGAAGTAAGAAAGTGACCACCCTACATTGATGTTGCATCTCTGTGAGAACCTGAGCTTGTATAGCCGATGCCATGCAGACCTGGTTAGTGTGGTGGTGTGCATTTAACCAAGCCATTACTCAGGAACTAAAGAGTGGTGTTAACTCAATGGTTGCAAAATGTGTTGTCAATGACAATGAATATAAAATGCAATATTTGTTGGATGTGTTGTATAATSAAGTTGTGATTATTGTAAATGGTTGAGGGTTCCTTCYCTACAGTTATAGTAAACTGTGTTAAGAGATMAATGAGTGGTGTTTTGGTGTTTTTGGTCTCTGTACACTCTCTGTGTGCAGAACATGGGAAGTCAGCGGCCATTTAAAGCTGCCGTCCGTAATTCAA
>NW_019947819.1:9279-10964 GCF_002910315.2 Salvelinus sp. IW2-2015
TGCATTGAAACTGCATTTAATCATATTTAAGTCACCCTCATGTGTATATATAACCACTGTGTACGTTTGACTCTGTCACTCTTTATTTCAGATCCGCAACCATCAGTGTCTCTCAAAATAAGACCTAACAGAACTCAACACTTTACATCAAAGTCTCTCTCACTAAGCTGTGAGGAGAAGAGGAACTCTACTGGATGGAGACTGAAGAGATACAGAGAGAAAGCAGTGGAGTCAGAGTGTGTCTCTAACTGGGGATCAATAGCAGGGTCCACATGTACCATCAGGTCCACACGTAAAAAGGACAGTGGAGTGTACTGGTGTGAGTCTGGATCAGGAGAGTACAGTAATGCTGTCAACATRACAGTGGCTGGTACGTCTGTTGTACAACAGTCACTAACGTTTTTTCACATTACAATGTTTGATAATGATGTTCAATTCTGTAACTGAATGGTTGCATCTCATAAAATACAAGCTCATGTTTGTGATTACTTCAGATTTACAGTATTATTTATATATTATGTTATACAGTTGGCCCTCTGATCCTGGAGAGCCCTCCCTATCCCATAACTGAGGGAGAGTCTGTGACTCTCAGTTGTACAAATAGATATCAGGAAACAAACCCGAACCCCAAGYTTGATTTCTACAAAGATGGAGTACTCATCAGGAATGATACCACAGGAGAGATGACCATCCCTGCAGTTTCCAAGTCAGATGAAGGCTTCTATAAGTGTAAATCTAATGAAAGAGAATCACCAGAGAGCTGGGTGACAGTGAGAGGTGAAAAAAACTATTATAATCACATGACCTTTTCATAATATCTGTGGTCATCAGACAGTTGTAGTGTTAAAAAAGCATACTGTAGGTTTGGAGTTACAAGCTCATGCTGGTCATCTGATCTGAAGTCAGTTGTCAAATATATATTCACTTTGTCCACTACTTTGTTCATTTTCTACAACTACCTCAGAACCTGATAGTGATTTGCTGTTCTCTCTCCAGGTGTAACTCCTGGACCCTCTACATCAGTCCTAGTAGGAATGGTTGTGGGCCTGGTTGTTGCTGGTGTTCTACTGGCCAATCTCCTGGTACTGCTGTGTCGATATAAAAATGCCAGAGGTGAGACTTTTATCAATTCATATTTATCTTTTTGGTTCATGTTTAGGAGAAAAATGTCTAATTACAAAAGTTTAAAACAGTAACGAATTGATACAGTATAATATTATGCATTTCTCATTACAGGTTCCTGTTGCAACAGAATATTCTGGTGAGTACACCTGTCTTTCAACTTTTCATACAGTAAAATAGAATCTGTGTGTTTCATGAGTATCTCTCTTCCTGTAGGCCCCCCCAGCCCCAGAGGACCAACCTGGACCCCCAACAGGACCAAGGATCTACCCAGGGCCAGGCTCCTGATGCTGGGTATACACGTCTGCAGCATGGTCAGTCTCTCAGCCCAGACCACTGTCACTCTTCTCTCTGTAACTTCACATACTGACTTTTCACCATTCACTTTATATAGATGTTACCGTACTCTATGTCCCAAGGCAAGCTGAGAGAAAACCAACCTATTAATCTTTCTCTCTCTTATTTGACCAACAGGTGGCGCTAACATCTATGATACAATCACGCCCTCAGACAGTAATGACAATGGTACTGGGAAAGGGAAAGGGGGATACCTAGTCAGTTGT
>NW_019947819.1:17284-19654 GCF_002910315.2 Salvelinus sp. IW2-2015
AGGGAAAACAACCTATTAATCTTTCTCTCTCTTTCTTTGACCAACAGGTGGCGCTAACATGCCCTCAGACAGTAATGACAATGGTACTGGGAAAGGGAAAGGGGGATACCTAGTCAGTTGTACAACTGAATACCTTCAAATGAAATGTGTCTTCTGCATTTAACCCAACCCCTCTGAATCAGAGAGGTGCGGGGGGGCTGCCTTAATTGACATCCAAGTCTTCGGTGCCTGGGGAACAGTGGGTTAACTGCCTTGCTCATTTGCAGAACGACAGATTTTTCCCTTGTCAGCTCGGGGATTCGATCCAGCAACCTTTCGGTTACTGGCCCAGCAACCTTTCGGTTACTAAACACTAGGCTACCTGTCTGTTAAATTTAGCATGGATACAGTATAGAATTGTTGCTGCTGTTATTCTTCAAATGTTTAATTTTACTACCATACTAACAGTCAGTAGAGATATTAGTGTATTACCTGTATATTTCAGATGCTGGTGCTGCTACTGCTGGACCAAGTGATGTGATGTACGCCCAGATTCAACTCAAAGAGTTGGACAAGAAAAAGAAAAGTAACTCTCAACTGTCACAAAAATTCATCCAAAATGTAGCAGTGTTTTTTACTCATCAAATTTGATAAAAACATACAAATTCTCTCCCCCTCCTCAGAAATGACAGCTGATCCAAAAGAAAATCCAGTCTATTCTGAGGTCAAGACAGGGAAGACCACAGGTGAGACTCGTTCTACATGTTGGCAGTCAGTGAAATCTAAATGTGTGATTTTGGAGTTTCAAAAAAGATGCAGAATATTCAATAAGCTACTTCCTTAATTTGTTGACTGGAAATGTTCATTTTCAGCAGCAACTGGACCTGTTGATGTGACCTATGCTGAGGTTGACCTTAAACAGAAGGCCAAAGCCAAGAAGAAGAAAGGTAAGACTGGAAATCCCTCCATCAATATTCACCCTACCATACCCTCACACCTCTGACCCCATATTGACTAGGTGCATAATATTCTGTATATAACTGTTATATTATTCTGATGTTTTATCAGAATAAGAGGCAGATTCGGTCTATTCTCAATTGAAGCCAGTCACAGCCCCAAGTAAGACTAATAGCCATATGTGATTGATAATTAATATGATACTAATATGGATCTAATTCTCTGATATCAAAATATAATTTATTTAAAGTATGTCTCTTTGTTTAATTCTTAACAGTTTATTTGACTGCATGTCCTGAACAACGTTGTGTGGTGACATGTTGCAGGTACCTGAGGGATGGAGGTATGGAGGGATGGAGGGACGAAGGGATGGAAGGACACACCATCAGAGGAGGAGGAGGAACCCGGAACATGGATTCTACGCTCAACACACACAAGCAAACACACACATGCACAAACACACACGCAATAACAGCTTGTACATTAAGGCGTTCTTACTTATTTTATTTACTTATTTTATTGTATTTAAGCATGGTTTAATTGTGTTTCACTGTAAAAGCATCTTTTTTTTACTATATGGTGCAATGATGATGCAACTTATCTGCAGCTACTGCAATTGTATCTGCTTTGTATTGTGTATTGAGTTTTATTGTTGATTTATTCAGATGATAGGATAACATAATTGTATATGAATTTCCCAAAAAGTATTATTCACGTTTTCTTCTAATGGCCTGTACTTTTACAATATCTTTGCATTGTGCTTTTTTAATAAACATTTTTTTATCCACCAGATGGTATGAGTGCTTTCTTACAGTAAATAGATATTGTCATCATCATCATCAACTTTTCCATACAACCTCATTTGGTCAAACCTCCTTTCAGCCTAGTATAGATCTCAGGCTCCACAATGTGTGAGTTAAAGGGGCAATCTGCTATTTCTACATCAATTTTTGAACTTAAATATATCTACCCATTGAATCTTGAGAAATATAACATAAATGCCCCATGAGCAAAGTTGAAAAGCTGTACCCCATCAGCTGAAGATCCATTGAGATGTTCAGAATGACTTTTGGGGGAAGAGTGTGTCTGAAAAGAACTGGTCTTCTCAATTTTATGATGTCATATACTCTGCAGGAGTTCTGAGGAGCTAGTAACCTACGTACGAATGACTACCAGTTCTCCCATATTGCCTCTTCATCCTACAGACAGGTCATAACGATTAATGACATTAGTGGTGTATGACTCTGACTGATATTTTCAGTGTCCCTGCATGGTCTGGAAGGTCACTGTTCCAGTTAGGGGGTTTCTGTGTCTGTGTTAATGTCTAAGTGGTCAGACAGACAGCCGGCAGCCAGGTCATTGTCACTGCAGCCCCCTTCTACATTTCATATAACAGCTTGTGGTGATGTCACTTCCTGTGACTGTTTCTCAGGA
>NW_019947819.1:21324-31597 GCF_002910315.2 Salvelinus sp. IW2-2015
CATTAAACTTGACCGAGAAGTTGGAAGAGTTGTTCACTTTGTGTTTGGAACCAAACAGGAAACATTCTGTTTTACCTAAATGGATAACCACTTACTGACTTCAGTCAGTTGGCTACTTAGGGTCTTTTCAACGGCCTCCTTATTCTAATGTGAAACCAAGAGGGTAGAATCATCCCCAAACAGGATCTATTGCATGTGCTTGCTTGCATGATAAAGTAAAGAAAACCGTCAGCTTTCTCTAACTTCCTTGTTGGTTTTTACATGGTGTGTGTTGCCTGTAAGAATGCCTAGTCGTCAGTGATTGGTTGGATATCTCGAAACGTTTTCTTTATTACTGTTTGATAACACCTACATAATACCTATATTCAGGAACATAACATGATGTACGTATTCTGCAGTTTTGAATGAGTGCCGATTGTGTGGTTGGGACAGCAGCTGTTGCATTGCTTCTAGAAAGCAACAGATCTTACGACCCTGTGCCTAAAGGCTGTCATTCATTACATTTAAGGCGATATGGGACTGTAACAAATTATTGTTTCTAATCCATAATATGATACATTGCAGGACTAGGATAACTGCAGTAATGTCTTAAAATCTTCAAAGAACTGTAACTGTGTTTTTTTCTGAATTCATGACAGACATTTTTTTGTAAGGGTTTATAAAACATTACTTCAGACTGACATGTAATTATAATGTTGCCCATGCAGTATATGATGCATTTCTGATGAATAATTACACAGTAAACACAGTGGTATTTGTACTTGTGAGCTGAGGAGGGGTTATCAGATCCACCCCCACTTCTCTTTTCCTGTTATCTCATCCTGTTCTACTGAATGTGGGGGAGGAGTGGACTTTAATGAAGTGAAAAAGGACCCACACACTCAGATACATAAAGATATAAAGTGAAAATATGCAAAGTTCCACGTACAGCATAAATGAAACCTGGAAATGCGCTATATAAATCCAATCCATTATTATCTATTATTGATTAGGTAGGACTTTGCATTGTAGTGTATTATTGTGTAGTTATTCATGTAGACACACTGTAACAAGTATTACAGTCACACTGTAACAAGTATTACAGTGTAACAATGAGTAATTACATCACTTGCTACCTCGTACTTACATGAATAATTATACAGTAATAAGATCATTGTAATATAGTGTGCAACCATTGACTATAGTGTGCAACCATGTCAGAATTTTTTATTTCACCTTTATAACGTGTGTATTTGTGTGTTTCAGGTGTGGGTGTTCCTCTGATCATCAACAAGAGAGTGGGGGACTCTGTGGAGCTGCTGGCAGGCTTAGAGAATGGACATTTCAAATCATTGGATTGGAAGCATAGAGGAAGGAATATTGCAGAATTTAACTCAGAAGTTGTATATTCACCTGGATCCCAGTTTGAGGGGAGACTAAAGATGAACACCAAAAACTTCAGTTTAACAGTCAGAGAACTGACACTGCAAGACTCAGGGGATTTTCTACTTACAGGCGAAGGGGACAAAGGTCAGATTGGCAGTAAGACCATCACTCTGAAGGTCCACGGTAGGCTGTTTTCCCCATTTTTGCATCCAATTTTGATATAATTCTAATTTATATCCATAACCATGGCTAAAGATCTTTAAACTATAACACAGGCCTTGTGGTTTCATACTGACCTTACTCACCATGTTTTGTTAAATTTCCATCACATTTTCAAGTCTTCTTTCTCCTGGTGGTATGGCTATGGTAGGGTTCATTTCGAAGACTGATTACGAGTCTTTATCTCTCTCCTGGTTGGTCAGAGCCTATATCCAAGGTGGCGATCCAGARAGACATCAAGCTATTGGCCAACCGCTCCTGTACGGTACGGCTGCTGTGCAACATGTCCTGCTACCCCAACATTACCTACACCTGGGAGAGAGACAATGAGATTTTCGGGGACGCCCAGCAGATTCACTTCTCTCTCTCACCAGCAGAGAGAAACATCAGTGTAAAGMGCAACGCCTCCAACCTGGTCAGTTGGAAAACTGCCTCTGCAACAGTAAAGTGTAGAAATGACACAACCACCCCAGGTACCTAGATATCATAATAATCCCTTCTATACACTTTTCAGTGTGCTTATACGCTTATGTTGTCAAATATAATATCTAATTCATGTGATTACATTGGATGTATATGATATAGAACCATTTAGTCTTTATCATATTGTATAGTCTAATCATGTGTGTTGAACAATATGTGACAGGACTGGCGTGGTATACCATCTATATCGGATTATCAGTGGGAGGTGCTGTGGTGCTGATTCTTATTGTAGCTGTGGCAGTGTGCTATTGCAGGGGCCAAAGTATCACGGGTATGTACAGCTTAGGGGCCTCCACTATATTTACATTTACATTTCTGTTGGTTCTAGAAGTATTCTTCAGCTGATATGATTTTTGGGGGGATTTGCTAGAAATTTGAAAAAGAGTGAGACCCCTCATTAATTAATTTTACATTACATTTACATTTACATTTTAGTCATTTAGCAGACGCTCTTATCCAGAGCGACTTACAGTAGAGTGCATACATTTTATTACATACTGAGACAAGGATATCCCTACCGGCCAAGAGCAGACGCTCTTATCCAGAGCGACTTACAGTCGACTTACAGTAGAGTGCATACATTTTTATTACATTTTTACATACTGAGACAAGGATCCCTACCCCTACCCCTACCGGCCAAACCCTCCCTAACCCGGACGACGCTATGCCAATTGTGCGTCGCCCCACGGATCTCCCGGTTGCGGCCGGCTGCGACAGAGCCTGGGCGCGAACCCAGCCCAGCCTGGGCGCGAACCCAGAGACTCTGGTGGCGCAGCTAGCACTGCGATGCAGTGCCCTAGACCACTGCGCCACCCAGGAGACGTGGGTGGCGCATACCCTAACACACTGGTCTACAATTCCTGGGTATGTTTGTTGATATCCTGCATGAAATTAATCTGATTGGTTGATATTTTGTTCTTATAAAACACAGCAGATCTAACTGACAACACAATATATGCTGATGTTATGATCAACACAAGAAGTAGAGATGTAAGTATGCATTGCCGTTATTATGTATCTGAYTGTGTGAAGCTGTATGTACTGAATTGTAATGGGCTGCATCTCTGATATGTGGTGAATTGTCGATGTCCATGGGTACTCGTAACTATATCGAAGACAGATTGTTCATAATGGGCGGGTGAAACTCCAATATTTATGACCTATTACCATGAACATATATGACAAAACTGCAGTATTCCGGATCTGGTTAGTTCCCAAGAGAACTCATTGAAACATAATCCATCTATGAAAACGGTGGCTCAAGATCTAAGATGGGTTCATAAATGGCGTTAAGAGATGTTTCTATCCAAGACCTGCTTTGGAACTAATATTGGGATAATAAGGATGCTAATGGTTCATAAAAGTGAGTCTAATAATATGTAGTCTGACCTTTTCTGGAGTGGAAATTTAGGTCAATGGTAATAACGCTACTACTGTATGCTTTTCGCAGACTTTTTGCTCGAGGAGAAACAATGAGGTTTTCTGTTCTATTTAGCACCTGTTTTCTCTTGTCGACATAGGGTTAGGCCCACCCAGGTGAACTAACTAGCTAGATGTATCCTCCAATGAGCGCTCTTTGTGTGAACGGCTGTCCCCAGTTGTCACATGTAGAAGGCCACCACCGACTCCTGCCCTGTATTGTACCTCCAAGATCGCATCTTGGGTTACCAGAAAGCTACTGTGAGACGCCCAACGAATGGAGAACAGGAATCCCTCCGCGTTCAACTCTCTCCAGTTAGCTGCAGGGCCATCTAGAGCGTATTAACTGTAGAGCCTGTAACTAGGAGACGCACCTTGTCTGCGGTTCCCATCTTGTGCCTTAGGTGCCTTACACCCCTGTGCCATATGTATACATTTCCTTAGTTAGTTCAGACCCTCTGCTCTCTAAGGTGGCCCATTACGATAGTTACCACGTATACTGTGTACATTTTCTGCAATTTCTTTCAGAATGAGGATTCAGGTCCTACACAATTATGGATCTGTTTACCAAATCCTTTTGTTCTAAATTTTCGATTGTAAAATATGGCAGTGCGTCACTCTCTCATTCTCAATTATTTGCTTACGAATTATCTGAGATATATAGATGATCTGTGTTAAAATCTACGTGCCTCAGTGCCCTCCTTTTATTGGCTGTTCTTAGAGATCCTACGATAGGCGGTAGTCCTATAGTGTACAAGTGATTCATCTAGAATCAGGACCTGATTCTGAAAATTGTTATGGTTCGATAGGCCGAGTGTTCTTATATGGGATGTTGGGCGTCGACTACAACGTACTAAAGCGCTAATCGATAGTAATAGGATTTCTGCATAATGTTCGTCAGAATATCTGGCAGTTTCTAACGTGTTTACGGTTAAAGTTTTTGTGAAAGAACATCACCACAATAGTCAATGGTCTCGAATTCATGTCAAGTAGAATATGGAACATTTTGATCCTTTGAAGGTCGGAGTGTCCTAAATTTAAATGAAGATTATCATGCCACGTATTTGTAGATAATCAGCGTCTGAATTTAGGAGACAAAGTTGAGTTACTCTTTTATGGTGCAGGATTTGATATTGGATGACCTTTATGGTCGGCGTGTGGCCAAGAGCACTAGTTTAGATGCAAAGCTGTGGATCTTGTTTACTTGTATCATGGCAGATTAGAGGATTTATAATTGGATGGCTGCGGCCAGAGGAGCAATTCTGATTTTCGAGTGTACGTATTGGTGGATTTAGTATTCAGAGAGAGTACCTTTGTATATGAATGGTGCCGTTGACGCATATGTAGATTTGTTAGTCATGCTGAGCAGAATTTTGGTTAAAGTTTCCATACTCTCCTTTGAGCACGACCCTGTCGCTTGTCACACGTTATGTTTAGAAGCCAAACGTGAATTGCTAAATTGCTATTGGTTGGTATTGATCACTGAGTTCTTCTCACGACAGTACTTGGCTAGGCCTTCAACTCATATGTTAAGCAACATGGATTGGTGTATATGGTATCTAATTCGTAGATTGGGTATTGTGTCTAAGTATTGTAGCCCTTTAAACAACTACAGTAAGAATGAAAATGCTGGGCATTATGTAAACAACACGATTGGATATCAGCTGTTTTTAATTCACTTATTAAAGACAATTAAACCCTTGCTACATGGGTCCATTTTAGGATTCAACACACACATTACACCTAACACACTTAGGGATTCCATGGTAAAAGACCTCCCCTGGGTTTAAGTCAAGGTCTCAGTAGTTAATCGCCAGCGCTTCTCGTACAAGAAGGCAGCAACTGAGTCTTAAAACTCCTGGTTGTGTTCAGATCAATTATTTCTTATTGAGTGCAATCCCCGGACCTCAACCAGTCTCTTAGCAAAAAGAGGATGTTCATTTCGCCATATACAATTTGAAACTTGTTGCAATCCAAGTCACTCCAAAGTATGCACACCTGTCAGGATTACAGATATCCGAACACTGAACGCTTGGAGAACTGTGTCAGAATCACCATGCAGAGAAGACCTTGTGGACTATTCCATGAATTGAATGAACCTAAATGCCACTACGAGAGATCAAAGAGTGATTAAACTGGAAACAAAGAACATCCTTGAATCTTATTGAAGGTAAATCGTGGTGTAACAACAATATAAGTCCAACTTCATCAGTCAAACACGAATCGAAGACTTTTAAAGCACTCATCGATTTCAGGTTTTAGAAAAATGATGTTGATGTCCTGTATCTATGTTAATCGTCAGTCGTAACTGCACGAGAGCGATGCATTTGCGATTAGCTCGGTAATTGTCAATAGCCATACATAAAATGTATCGTTATCTAGTAACATGTATAGTTTGTGAACATGATAGGAGCCACAAGTAAACCAGTTCACATTGAAAAATCTCAACCTGTTGCAACGTCAGAATATCAGCTCATGCCTGGATTGCAAAATATAACATGAATAGCATTAAACTGCCAAATGTGACACCAATTCTTGAAAATTCGAACCTGGTGTTGGATATTGAGTATGTCACAGTTTGCGTTTTGGATTATGAATAGCAAAACAGCAATGGAATTGAATTTGTGGATGTCTATTCTTTATCTCTAGGACAAGTCGCTGTCTTTGTGTTATGGGCTTTTTCAAATTTAGCCAACTGACTTCAGAGCCAGACAAGATTTTTTGTTTTGTTTACGGCTCAACAATTAAAGGAACCTTAATGTTTCAATTATAATTGGACAACTGACCTCTCCAATTCTGCATTGTCAAGGTCAGATGTTTTGATTAGATAAGGTAAGACCTCAACCAACCTTTATATTCGGTCGCATAATTCCTAACTGACAATTTAATCACATTAGTCACATTTTGTGTTTTAAACGATTTGTCCACTTTCTACATCAAACTGTTGCACATACAATAGTTGAAACTGAAATGAACAATGGAAAACAGAGGAAACTCCACATTAGGTCCCCACCTGTTAGCTCAATAGTTTCGATATATGCGGGTCATGGTTTTTTGACATCAGTCTTCCTTCGATTTCAGCAGTGTGGGCTTTTGCTGATTGTAGGCACTGTGAACGCCGGTTTTCCCGCTCGTGCGATTCAGACGAAGAGCTTCAGTAAGAGAATGGTGTTAGGAATCAAGAGGAGGGCTCGAAAAAAAGGCTGTGTGGGAACCTATAGAGGTACGGGGCGAGACATGGTAGCACACACCGGAACAACAGGAGGTTGGGCAAGGGATGGAGGCCGGTCGACCCCAGCAATGTTGTCAAAGGATACAGGCTGGTGCACCAAGGACAGTGGCCGAGCACGAGGAAGAGGGAAGCGGGAACCAGCACGACACGAGACCACGAAACAACGACACTGGCCATACTTGACTCATCTTCCTCTTCTAAGCACCCAGTACGTGGCAGATCTTGCTGAAGGAAAGGCCACCTGTCGTGATATGCTTGCCGTTTCCCCGTGATCAGAGAGAGACACATAGGAGAATTGGTTGTAATCATATGCAAAACCTGTGAAACCCTAGTTTGCTGGGCTGATGAGTACACATGAAAGTTGTGCAGGGATGTCATGTCCTTGTCAGAGAGACGAATGACATTGTTCTTGCAGCATACATTCTGTAGTTCACTATTAATTTTCTCTTTACATTCGATCTACCACTGTGATCATACTGTTCCTGGGTTATTACTTTGAACAAGTTGACAGACTGAACTCAAGACACATCTACATGCAGTTGACGCTCCAAATATCTACAACATAACCAAATGATAAACATGCCATGACGTCAAACCTCTTGACACCTCTCTTAGGACATTAAAGATGTCTGAACATGTCAACATGACCAGGTATGATAATGCAATATTGACTTCACTTTTGTACAAACTAGTTTTTATCCACTAAGTTTCTTTCTCTGATATTACTATAGTTTCTCTTCCTCCCACAAAAGACCACAGATCTGATGTGTCCATTTTTTACTTTTACAGTACGAGGAAGTTGTGTAGAGATGAACATGACATCAGATGCTATTTTTCTGTTTCCTCTTATGCATCTGTACCTTTCTAATTCTGTCAAAGCCCCATTCGTGTCACAGCCACAGGAACTGTAGGGGTCCGAAGACTTGCCAAGAGACTTAGAATGGAGTCACTTTATGTGCAACTCTGCGATGATGATGATTAATGATTTCTCTGGATTTTGAATATTGTTAGCTAACTAATTTCCTTTATTGGACAAGAAAATGTTTATCATCATAGAATATGAAGTATGTCATATATGCACAATAAATGTGGCAACTGATGATGACGTTGTTTGGTTACAATGTGTTTTCTGACTGCAGAGAAATGGAGTTGTTGGTCACTACACAGGTTTTTAATCAGGTTTGTAGCATGAGCCTGAGAAACATATTAATATAAACTTAATATGATGACATAGAGAGAGGAAGGAATAAAGGGGACAGACCCAGTAGACTGATGGTTATTGTTGTTGCTATGTGACCAATACATCTTAGTTTCTATATTGTGTTCGACAAGAATGTGGAGTAGTTACAGCGTCTGTCCTGAAGGGGGCGATAAGAAACCCCAGATGTTTACCTTGTTTCTTCACACAGTGTCTCAAACTCTCACACTACAAGGTAAATACAACTAAGGTTGTGTTCTAGGCTTGCCACCTGACAAACCTCCACCTGAACCCCACCCACCGACAGGAAACTTTCGACAAAGCTAGACAACAATCCAAAAGCAGCGTCCATCTCCGACTCACCATGTCCAACGCTAGAACCGCACAATCACGGCGAGAGACCGACGCCTTCGAATGCCCCGTGCGCGCACTAGCCACGAGACTATAACTCAAACTGGCAAGCACTAGCACAGAGCTAACCTTAGTTGTGATTTTACCTTGTAGGTTGTGGTTAGCGTTTTGAACACTTGGTGTGTGGGAAGAACAAACAAGGTAAAGCGGGTGCGGAGGCGCCCCCCGGCAACAGGACGCGAACTGACTCACACGCCGAACAAACAAGGAAAAAACCAAGAGCACAGACCCACCAACCACGCAGGCATACACTGATCTATATCATCCATCTTTTAGTTATCTGAGGGTGAGCAAGCCCAAAAATGGCTGATATGAACACCCACACCACCAAATATAAGTTAAAAAAAAACTTTGCTGCAACTCAGTTAAACAAAAGCATAAATATAACGTTGCTCTGAGCATATCATATTCAGTGAAAAAACGAAAATCTTGATTAGTATCGTGCCACGGTACATGTCGTCTTGTGTGTAGTGAGGGAGAGTTAGGCTACGACACTGCACAGGGCAATATCTTGTGGGTACGTTTGGCTATTCATCAAGCGCTGACCCCCTGCTCACAGCGCGTCACACAGGAGAAGACCAAAGCACCCCAGGAATGGTGAGCCTTACATATATCCTTGTATCATCAGCAATGAATGCACACGCCCGCACAACAACAATAATACAATACACACAAACCGTGGATAAGCTGAAGGCTATGTGCCACAAACAAGGTTATTCCCACACAAGACACGTGGGGAAACAAGCGCTTACCGCTAAGTATGGGTTCTCAATCAGAGACAACGTATCGACAGCTGTCCCTGATGAGAACCCTTACCAGCGGCCAAAACTAGAAATACAAATAATAGAACATAGAACACCCACCCCAACTCACACCCTGACCAAACCAAATAGAGACATAACAAAGATCTAAGGTCAGGGTGTGACAATACCCCCCCCCCCCCCAAAGGTGCGGACCCCGCCCGGAAACCCATAAAACCTAAGGCGGGGGGTGGAGCTAAAACCGCGGTATAGGTAGTGGAGGGCGTCGGAGGGGGGTCAGCGTCGGGGCATCTATCCCGTGGGGGGGGGGGCAGGTGGGGGGGGGAGGGGGGGTGGGAACACGCCGACAGCACGAGGTGGTGCGCGGCTCAGCGCCACCGGTGCGCGGGCGCGACCGAAAGACCCCCGCTCCACCACTGGCTCACCCCACTTTGGTGGCACCTCTGGTGCGGGGACACACTACAGACACACTACAACAGGAGTCCCCTTCACCATCAGTAGAGCTGCTGAGTCTGACCAGGGTCTCTACTGGTGTCAGGGAGAGATCCAGTCCAGACCCACATAATCAAATATCAGTGATCTTGTCACTATCACTGTGAATGATGTTGTGTGTGTGTGTACGTGTCTGTGGAGAAATGTGTAGTAATGTTTTGCTTTGTCCACTACTTTATTTATTTTCTACAACTACCTCAGAGTCGGATGGTAATTTGCTGTTCTCTCTCCAGGCGTAACTCCTGGACCCTCTACATCAGTCCTAGTAGGAGTGGTTGTGGGCCTGGTTGTTGCTGGTGTTCTACTGGCCATTCTCCTGGTACTGCTGTGTCGATATAAAAAAGCCGGAGGTGAGACTTTTATCAATTCACATTTATCTTTTTAGTTCATGTTTAGGAGAAAAATATCTAATTACAAAAGTTTAAAATAGTATTAAATTATGCATTTCTCTTTACAGGTTCATGTTGAAACAGAATATTATCACGAGTACACATGTCTCTCAACTACGTTCCTTTTCATACAGTAAAATCTAATCTGTGTGTTTCATGACTATCTCTCTCCCTGTAGGCCCCCCCAGCTCCAGAGGACCAACCTGGACCCCCAACAGGACCAAGGATCTACCCAGGGCCATGCTCCTGATGCTGAGTATACACYTCTGCAGCATGGTCAGTCTCTTAGTCCAGACCACTCTAC
>NW_019947820.1:0-1455 GCF_002910315.2 Salvelinus sp. IW2-2015
ATTTTACTCAACTGCGTTACCCATTCCATTCAGCAGATGGCGGTCTGCGACTTTAAGGTTATGCTGTTGGTGTGACGTATAATCTAGTGGACCGAACGCGTCTTTCAGCAGCAGCAACACAAGTTAGTCAGACACCTCGGTAGCTTGCTAGACAAAAKAGCCGAACCAATATAGCTCTTTAGACGCTTTAGTGTATATTAGCCACTGTGTTTTAAACCCACTTCTGTCGCCTAGTTAGTTATCCGATTTAATTTCATATTTACGGTGTTGTTATTAGTCAGCAAGCGGGCTTGTTAAGTTAGCATTAGCCTAGTTAGCTAACATCCCCGACCATGCGGTCACTAAGCTACTCTCCTGCTAAAGGAGATGAGGATATCACAGTAAAACAAGAAGTAGAGAGTGAGGTTACTGTGAAAGAAGAGGAAGACGCGTTCAGAGTGAAAGAGGAGGATATCACAGTAAAACAAGAAGTAGAGGGTGAGGCCGTTACTGTGAAAGAAGAGGAAGATGCATTCAGAGTGAAAGAGGAGGAGGATGTTACAGTAAAAGGAGAGGATGCAGTTTATGGAGTGAAAGAGGAGGAGGGGGAGATGACTGTTACATCGAAAACGGAGGAGGAAGAAGAGGAGGAAACTGGATATCTGGGCCCGGTTTCCCGAACACATCTTAAGGCATCCAATGGTTCTAACGATGAATTTAGCCATAAGATGGTTTTGAGAAAATGTTCCCTGATTACCACTAGTAAGTACTGTCTTAAAAACAGAGGTACAAACTCTGCAGTTGTTGAACTGATGTTTGGTGTTAAAGGGGAAATCTGCAATTGCTACATCCATATTGTGACTTTTAAATGTTTTATTTATAGCCATTGATTATTGAAGAATATAACACATGCCTCATGAGCTTAGTTCAACTGTTGTACCCCATCAGAACAACAAAAAAGCTTTTTACTCCAATGTTTAGAAACAATGTAAATCAACACTGTATAGCCTCAACATGGTTAAAACTATAATGTTGATATCATGGATGGTCAGTCCTTTGCATCCATAGGTCTGTCTGTCTCTAGTTACATTTCTCCAACCCCATAATCATTTCATTACCACAACAGTGGTGGAATGACATTATTGTTTGAACTGCAGATTGCTGGGTTGTGTGTTTTTTTTTAAACAGCAACAAAATGGCTGCCCAGAGACTTGGTTTGGTAAACAGCWGAGGGATGGGGGAAGGAGAAATGTAACCACTCAAGTGCCGAATGGTGAAAGGGCGAGAGCTGGAAATATTTTACGAAAATACTTTGAGGAACTATTGTCATTCGCAATTGATTTCATTAAGACTTTGTTTACTTGCTGTTTGAGGTGAAGAAAAAATTACTTTGAGAAGCTCCACAACTCATTAGTGGTGCAGCGTTAAGACAATGAGAAGTACTATCAGACATCCCCAAATGGGCACATTTATAGG
>NW_019947820.1:2779-16405 GCF_002910315.2 Salvelinus sp. IW2-2015
GAGTGATTCACTGAATTCCACTCAACTTGTATCTTCCTCACCATGGAGTTGATTCAAGCTGAATTCCACTCAAACTCTTCTGTGTATGGGTCATCATTGCATGATTACTCATAATATTTCAACATATTGTAGGATATCTGATACTTTCGGCTGTTCCCAAACACTATTGGATCTCCCAGGTGACTGTTATCCATCGTTACATACAGAATGTATGTTCGCTGACATGAACAGAGAATGGGAGATGAAACCGTAGAATCCACAGCCAGAAAGGAGTTATGTCTGCTTCCCACATGACACTCTTTCTATATAGTCCTATATTACAGCTGCCACATTTGACCAGCTAGCACCTACTTTTGACCAGAGCACACTTACGAGCACTATATTGACATAGAAGCACTACTTTTGACAGAGCACTACTTCTTACCAGAGCCTACTTTTGACCAGAGCACTACTTTTTACCAGAGCCTACGTTTGACCAGAGCCCTACTTTTGACCAACACTACTTTTGACCAGAGCACTACTTTTAACCAGAGCCACTACTTTTGACCAGAGCACTACTTTTGCCAGAGCACTTACTTTTGACCAGAGCACTACTTTGACCAGAGCACTACTTTTGATCAAACACTACTTGACCGAGCACTACTTTGACCAGAGCACTACTTTTGACCAGAGCCTAAGTGTATTTGTATTTTTACCCAGCCCCCGTCCACGCAGGAGGCCGTTTGCCTTTTGGTAGTCGGCATTGTAAATATGAATTTGTTCTTAACTGACTTGCCTAGTTAAATAAAGTTAAATATTTTGATTTAAAAAAATAATAATGAATATAGGCTCCGGTCAAAAGATAGATACACTATATAGTGATAGGGAACCATTTGAGAAACAGCATGATCCTCCAAGAATAGCTTTAATTTATGCAGTATTGTAGCGTTCTCGAGTCCTGTCTTGTCTTGTGTCGGCTTGGTCTTGTCTTGGTCTTGGTCTTGGTCTTGACTCGGTCTCGGACAGTGAAAACTCATCATTATCAGCTTCCATTCAGCGCTTTAAACCAATGCGCCAGCCACATTAAAAATATACACTCTTTCTGGAAACATGAATATCTTAAACGACTTTATATCTATTATAGACATGTTTCGACAGTGTGAACCTATCAATCAAATTCAATCAAATGTATTTATATAGCCCTTCTTACATCAGCTGATGTCACAAAGGTTGTACGACAACCAGCCTAAAACCCCAACAGCAAGCAATGCAGGTGTAGAAGCACGTGGCTAGGAAAAACTCCCTAGAAAGGCCAAAACCTAGGAAGAAACCTAGAGAGGAACCAGGCTATGAGGGGGCAGTCCTCTTCTGGCTGTGCTGGGTGGAGATTATAACAGAACATGGCCAAGAAGACCTATGGACCTTCAGTGGTGAACCTATAGACCTTCAGTGGTGACATAGACCTTCATGTACTATAACCTCAGTGTGAACCTATAGACTCAGTGGTGAACATAGACCTTCAGTGGTGAACCTATAGACCTTCAGTGTGAACCTATAGGCCTTCCAGTGGTGAACCTATAGACCTTCATGTGAACCTATAGACTTCAGTGGTGAACCTATAGACCTTTCAGTGGGTGAACCGTCAGTGGTGAACCTATAGACCTTCAGTGGTGAACCTATAGACTTCAGTGGTGAACCTATAGCCGCATGGTGAACTATAGACCTTCAGTGTGAACCTTAAGACCTTCAGTGGACTTAAGATGGTGAACCTATAGGCTTCAGTGTGAACCTATAGACCTTCAGTGGTGAACCTACTGTCCTTCCAGTGGTGGAACCTATAGACCTTCCAGTGGTGAACCTATAGACCTTCAGTGGTGAACCTATAGGCCTTCAGTGGTGAACCTATAGACCTTCATGGGAACCATATAGCCTTCAGTGGTGAACCCTAATAGGCCTTCAGTGGTAGAACCTATATGGCTTCAGTGGGAGACCTATAGGCCTTCAGTGGTAACCTATAGACCTTCAGTGGTGAACCTATGAGACCTTCAGGTGAACCATATAGACCTTCCAGTGGTGAACCTATAGACCTT
This sequence comes from Salvelinus sp. IW2-2015, assembly GCF_002910315.2. NCBI lineage: Eukaryota > Metazoa > Chordata > Actinopteri > Salmoniformes > Salmonidae > Salvelinus > Salvelinus sp. IW2-2015. The sequence continues at coordinate 4,849 of NW_019947820.1, forward strand.
CAGTGGGGAACCTATAGGCCTTCAGTGGTGAACCTATAGACCTTCAGTGGTGAACCTTCATGGTGAACCTATAGCCTTCAGTGGTGAACCTATAGAAACCTTCAGTGTAACCTATAGGCCTTCAGTGGGAACCCTTCAGTGGGGAACCTATAGACCTCAGGGTGAACCTATAGCCTTCAGTGGGTGAAACCTATAGCCTTCAGTGGTGAACCTATAGGCCTTCATGAGGAACCTATAGGCTTCATGGTAAACCTATAGGCCTTCAGTGGTGAACCTATAGGCCTTCAGTGGGAACCTGATAGACCTTCAGTGTGAACCTATAGCCTCGTGGTGAACCTAAAGCCTTCAGTGGTGAACCTATAGCTTCAGTGGTGACAGCTTAGTACAGTGGTGAACATAGACTTCAGTGTGAACCTATAACCTCAGTGGTGAACCTATAGGCCTTCAGTGGTGAACCTATAAGCCTTCAGTGTGAAACCTATTAGGCCTTCAGTGGGGACCTAATAGACCTTCAGTGGTGAACCTATAGACTTCAGTGGTGAACCTATAGCCTTCAGTGGTGAACTATAGGCCTCATGTAACTTGCTAGTGAACCATAACTTCAGTGGTGAACCTATAGGCCTTCAGTGGTTGAACTATAGACCTTCAGTGGTGAACTATAGACCTTCAGTGTGAACCTATAGACCTTCAGTGTGATCCTATAGACCTTCAGTGGTATGACCTATAGACCTTCAGTGGTAACCTATACCTTCAGTGGTGAACCTATAGGCCTCATGGTGAACCTTATAGACCTTCAGTGGTGAACCTATAGGCCTTCAGTGGTGACCTATAGACCTTCAGTGCGTAATTAGCGTTCAGGTGAACCTATAGACCTTCAGGGTGAACCTATAGGCCTTCAGTGTGACAGTGTTAGTACAGTGGTGAACCTATAGGCCTTCAGGTGAACCTATAGCCTCAGTGTGAACCTATAGCCTTCATGTGGAACCTATAGCCTTCAGTGGGAACCTATAGGCCTTCAGTGGTGAACCTATAGACCTTCAGTGGTAACCTATAGACCCTTCAGTGGTGAACCTATACCTTCAGGAACCTGTCAGTGGTGAACCTTCAGTGGTGAACCTATAGGACCTTCAGTGGTGAACTAAGACCTTCAAGTTGAACCTATAGGACCTTCATGGTAGACTAAGGCCTTCAGTAGGTGAACTCCATTCAGTGGAGAACCTATAGACCTTCAGTGGTGAACCTAAGGCCTTCAGTGGGAACATATAGACCTTCAGTAAGAACCTATAGACCTTCAGTGGAAACCTATAGGCCTTCAGTGGTGAACCTATAGGCCTTCAGGGAGAACCTAGACTTCGTGTGAACCTATAGGCCTTCAGTGGGGAACCATATAGCCTTCAGTGGTAACTATAGGCCTCAGTGGAGAACCTATAGACCGTTCAGTGGTGAACCTATAGGCCTTCAGTGGTGAACCTATAGCCTTCAGTGGAGAACCTATAGACCTTCAGTGGTGAACCTATACGCTTCAGTGGGGAACATATAGACTTCAGTGTACCTTAAGCCTTCAGTGGTAACCTATAGGCCTTCAGTGGTGAACCTATAGTTCAGTGTGAACCTAGAGCCTTCAGTGTGAACCTATAGCCTTCAGTGGTGAACCTATAGCCTTCAGTGGAGAACCTATAGACCTTCAGTGTGAACCTAAGCCTCATGGTGGAACCTATAGACTTCAGTGGTGAACCTATAGGCCTTCATGGTGAACCTAATAGCCTTCCAGTGGTGAACCTATAGGCCTTCAGTGGGAACCTATAGACCTTCAGTGTAACCTATAGGCCTCCAGTGTGAACTATAGTCTTCAGTGGTGAACTATAGCCTTCAGTGTGCGAACCTATAGGCCTTCAGTGGTGAACCTTATAGGAACCATACTTCAGTGTGAACCTATAGGCCTCCAGTGTGAAACCTAACGGCCTTCAGTGGTAACCTATAGGCCTTCAGTGGTGAAACCTATAGGCCTCAGGTGAACCATATAGGCCCTTCAGTGGGAACCTATAACCTTCATGGTGAACTATAGGCTTCATGGTGAACCTATAGGCCTTCAGTGGTGAACCTATGGCCTCAGTGGTGAACCTATAGCCTCTCAGTGGTGAACCTATAGGCCTTCAGTGGTGACCTATAGCCTTCAGTGGTGACCTATAGACCTTCAGTGGTGAACTATGGCTCAGTGTGAACCTATAGGCCTTCAGTGGGAACCTATAGCCTTCAGTGGTAGACCTTCAGTGGTCAACCATAGAACCTTCAGTGGGAACCTATAGGCCTTCAGTGGGTGAAACCTACAGGACCTTCAGTGGTGAAACCATATTAGGCCTTCAGTGGTGAACCTATAGGCCTTCATGGGAACTATAGCTTCAGTGGTGAACCTATAGCTTCAGTGGTGAACTATAACTTCGTGGAACCTTAGCCTTCGTGGAACCTATAGGCCTTCAGTGGTACAGGTTAGTACCAGTGAGTGACCTTAGACCTTCAGTGGTGAACCTATATAGAGGCCTTCAGTGGTAACCCTATAGGCCTTCAGTGGTTACCTATAGGCCTTCAGTGGTGAACCATATAGTGCTTCTTCAGTGGTCGAAACCTATAGACCTTCAGTGGTGAACCTATAGGCTTCGTGTCAGTAGACAGTGGTGAACCTATAGACCTTCAGTGTAAACCTATAGACCTTCATGGTGAACCTATAGGCCTTCAGATGTCGCAGTTGAACCTATAGCCTTCAGTAGGTGAACCTATAGGGTCTTCAGGGGAACTATAGAACCTTCAGTGGTGACCTATAGCCTTCATTGGAGGAAACCTATAGCCCTTCAGTGGTGAACCTATAAGGCTTCAGTGGTGAACCTATAGCCTTCAGTGGAACAATCGTATAGCCTTCAGTGAACCTATCTTCAGGCAAACTATGACCTCAGTGAACCTATAGGCCTTCAGTGGTGAACCTATAGACCTTCAGTGGTGAACCTATAGGCCTTCAGTGGTGAACCTATAGGCCTTCAGTGGGGAACCTATAGACCTTCAGTGTGTGAACCTATAGGCCTTCAGTGGTGAACCTATAGGCCTTCAGTGGTGACAGGTTCTTGATTCTGAAAGGACTGAAACCGTAATACCAGCGTAACCACGTAGGATAGTTCACTTTTTGTAAAACACAAAGGGCCAGTGGTGTAGTGGAGGCTATATATAAACCGTATACCCACTTTTACTCCCTTCTTAATCCCTACTGATGCGTATCAAAGTAGTGTAGTGGAGGTATACGACTTATCAATGATGTAATACAATATTGAAATCATGTACAAAGTTGCCTACACAATCGCACAGCACGTGAAATATATTTTACGTCCTCGCCGCAAACATACTGAATGGCTGGTTTCGGCAGAGTGTGCAGCCTTCAACTGGTTTTGACATGGATCAGCTCACAGAAGAATGACATCGGTAGCCGGGTAGGAAAGACGTTTGAACTTATATCTACCAGAAAATGCTAACTAAGACAACAATGAGTATGGAAACCAGGTATTGAAAAGGTTTAGTGCGAAGTGTTGGTTAGTAGGGCATCATGCTTTGTTTCCATCAGGGGCGTAGACATGGATGGGCCTGGGTGGACAGAGGCCCATTAACTGGGGAGACAGGCCCTGACAGGCCCACCCACTGGGGAACCAGNGGCCCACCCACTGGGGAACCAGACCCTGACAGGACCACCCACTGGGGAACCAGGCCCTGACAGGCCCACCCACTGGGGAACCAGGCCCTGACAGGACCAAAAGGGTGTGATTTTGAGAGTGAAAATCTGACAAATCTAAAGGAAAACACATTAAAAACCATTTTTCACACAGGGTGTCTTTCCTTCATAAGTCTTTTCAAAATTAGAGTCTACCCACTTCTCCAGGCTTCACTACACCACTGGATAGGGCTGATGGAAAGACAGCAGCCACACACAGCATGATGTTAAAGGATAAGCAATCCATAAACTCTGACATAATAAGCCAGTAGGTCCTGTCATGACGTTACCCTGTTGGTGAGGTTTACGACCCCCATAAATACCTTTCCCCCTTTACTCTTTTCTACTCTACAGAATGGACTCTACGAAAGCCCTTTGTTAACATAGAGAGAGTATGGTAACATCAGCATTTTGGTAATCCAACCAGTTTAAAGTAACTGTTGGTACTTAAAGAATATGATGTCAGATCAGTTGTCGTCTGAGACATTATGACTGATGATAGGATGACATAAACTGTCTTGGAAAGTCTACACATTCTAGTTATCAGATTCACATGGAATTGTTGTGCAATTTAAATGTTTAAATATGAAACTATTTGTGAAAAGATTAAATGTAATTTTAGTTTTTAAAATAAGTAAAATATGCTCAATCAGTGCCCACGCCCACGTGAATAGGCATTGGTTGGAAATGATGACCCAACCCYTTTTCTACATTTCTATAAGAGCCCCCGTGACCCAATTCACAACGAACTAAGCCAACCTCAGTGTGAGCTCTGATTGCGAATGGTTGAACGACTACAACCTAACGAAATTAACATTGTGTTCCCGATGACGTGAGGACTGATGTCCATACGTTTAGAAGTGCGAATTTCAACGTGGAGGTGACGATCGCCATGCTGGAAGGTTGAATTTGACTACACCAGCCAGAATATAGCATACGTTTATAGTATGGCAACTTGGTATGAACTTTGAATTCTTATTCAYTAAAGAAGTGATATATCCTAGACGTCGATGTCACATCTGCTTCTGCTACACCCCCTAGTGGACATCCGGTGTCTCCTTGACCTGCAGCCATTCCCCCAGTTCTCTCCCTCTCCCTCTTCTTCTCTCTCTGTGTGTGTGGTTGGAGACAGGTGTGCTGGAGTCAGAGCAGTTCCCCACCAGCTGCAACCCGTTCCATAATCAAGACCTCTACAAATACTCAGTCCTGCCACTCTGGTAATCACCAGGAAAAGATCCGTTTTCCACATATTCAACAGTCCCAACTCTCCCCTGGTTCTGGGCCATCCATGGTTAAAACTACACAACCCACAGATTGACTGGACTACCGGGAGGGTAACTACTTGGAGTGCCTTTTATAAAATGTCTACATTCTGCCCTTCTACCTGCCTTGTCTGTACCCCAGTCCCTTCCAGATCCCCCAGAACTGTCTTCTGTTCCTCCAGAGAATCGCGGTCTAGCTCCTGTGTTCAGTAAGCACCACACCACATCTCTGCCACCTTATCGACCTTACGACTGCGCTATACAGCTTCAGCCTGGAACTCCTCTCCCCAGTAGCAGGTTGTATAACCTCTCTCGCCCCGAGCAAGAGGCTATGGAGGAATACATCCAAGATTCCCTGGCTGTCGAACAAAAAAGGGTCAACTTTTTGTTAATGCTGAGAAATGTGAGTTTCATGTTTCCTCTGTGTCCTTCGTGGGTTACATTTTTGCTCAAGGACAGCTACGAATGGACCCTGCCAAGTTTAAGGCAGTCACAGAGTGGCCTGTGCCCGCTAATCTGTAGCAGCTACAGCGTTTTCTGGGGTTTGCCAATTTTTACAGACGTTTCATCCGTGACTACATTCTTTTGGCAGCTCCTCTCACCACTCTCGCCTCCACTCTATTCCACCGGTCCCAGAAACTCAAGCACCGCTTCACTTCCGCTCCAATCCTTACCCAGCCAGACCCAGAACTCCAGTGTGTCCTCGAGGTGGACGCTTCCGACACTGGGGTAGGTGCTGTCCTGTCTCAGAAGCTCTATCCATGTGCATTCTTGTCCCGCAAGCGCTCACCTGCAGAGAAATTTTGACATGGGTAACCGGGAACTTCTGTCCGTGAAGCTGGCTCTTGAGGAGTGGCGTCACTGTTTGGAGGGCTCAGTTCTCCCCTTGTGTGGATGGATCATAAAAAATCCTACATCCAGACCGCCAAACGTCTGAACTCTCGGCAGGCCTGGTGGGCATTGTTTTTCGGAAGATTCAACTTCACACTCACTTATCGCCCCGGATCTAAGAATACTAAGCTCGACGCCCTCTCCCGTCACCGCAGACAACACAGGTTCTGAGCCAGAAACCATTATGCCATCCTCCTGCATCGTTGTCGTTGTGTCCTGGGAGATCGAGTCCCGTGTTCTCCAGGCTCAGCAGAACCAACCTGATCCAGGTAACGGTCCTAGTTAGGCTCTGTTTGTGCCAGATTCAGTTCGCTCTGAAGTTCTTCAGTGGGCCCATTCTACTCACCTCACCTGTCACCCTGGCATGAACCAGACTGTCGCCTTCCTGCGTGAGCGATTTTGGTGGCCCACCATGGAGAAAGACGCTCTGGAATTCATCTCAGCCTGCTCGGTCTGTGCCCGGAAGAAAACCTCCGACCAAACCTACGTCCGGTCTGCTTTGCCCTCTTCCCATACCCAGTTGCCCCTGGTCACACATAGCTCTGGACTTCGTCACTGGCTCTYCCCCCATCTAACGGTAACTCAGTCATCTACACTATTATTGACCGATTTTTCAAAGCAGCTCACTTCATTCCCCTCTCCAAGCTTCCTTCCTCCAGGGAAACTGCGGACCTGCTGGTATCCCATGTGTTGCGGATGCATGGCATCCCTATTGACATTGGGGTCCCCTGTCAGAAACAGTCTACATCCCAGGTATGGAGAGCCTTCTGCACAGCACTTGGTATTAATGTTAGCCTTTCATCTGGATATCACCCCCAGACCAATGGCCAGACCGAGCGGGCCAACCTGGAGTTGGAGAGCCCTTCGCTGTGTGACTTCGGCTAACCCTTCCTCCTGGAGTGGCCATATGCCCACAATACCCTCATCAACGCCTCATCAGGTATGTCACCCTTTGAGTGTGCCCTGGGTTACCAACCCCCCTTGTTCCCTGCCTAAGAGGTAGCGGTGCCCTCGGTACAGGACCACATGCGCCGTTGTCATCGCACCTGGAGCAGGGCCCCGGCTGCTCTTCTTCGTGCCTCCACCAGGACCCAATCCCAAGCTAACCGTCGCCGTGCTTCAGCTCCAGTCTACACTCCAGGCCAAAAGGTATGGCTCTCATCTAAGGACTTGCCCTTGAAAGTGGCTTCCAGAAAACTAGCTGTCACATCTACTCCTGATTAGCACACTATGAGTGAGGAGTGAGTGAGTTGAGATGAGTGAGTGAGATGAGTGAGTGAATGAGTGAGTGAGTGAGTGAGGTGAGTGGAGTGAGTGGCGTGAGTGAGTGAGTGCGTGAGTGAGTGAGTGAGTGAGTGAGTGAGTGAGTGGAGTGTTTAGTGAGAGTGTGTGTGTGTGTGTGTGTGTGTGTGTGTGGTTGTTGTGTGGTGTGTGGAGACAGGTGTGCTGAGTCAGAGCAGTTCCCCACCAGCTGCAACCTGTTCCATAACCAAGACCTCTACAAATGCTCAGTCCTGCCACTTCCACTTTGCCAGATTGTAATCTTTTCAGAACGACAGGCTACTACAACGTATCCGTTCTACCACACTACCGACTACAACGTATCCACCCAGAAATATTCTTCAAAGGACAAGGGAGATCTCTGCTGGGCAACCCGGCCTTCCATCTTCGACCAACCTATCGAAGCGCAGCTCAGAGCAAATATATTTCTTGCATTTTCCCTTTCCGAATGGGCGGCTATTTAGAATGCATAAGATTCTGTATTTACGATGGCATAGCTTCATAAGGTCCGATAGAGACCCAATCCTTTTGTTCCTCAGTCTTCCCTTGCTTTCATTCAAACTCGACCCTCTTTCTTTGTGTAACCAGCCGTCATATCGGTTTCGTCCGCTAGGGGCGTTTTCTTTTATGACATAAGTAATCAATGTATGATCCATCCTGTGTATATGTAATTCTGTGTGATTATTTAGTAGATAAATAATTAAACCACATTTTTGTATTGGTGATTCAACTTGTTAGCCAGGGTTCGTGAAGATAACCAATAATTATTTTTCGACGTTCAGATGAGACTGAATAAGGTGACAATTAATAATTGACTGCTATTGATATAAAAGATAACCAGGTCTTTAAGAGTTTATTCGGAAGACAATAGCTCTATAAAACATTCTTCCGTGGTGCCCCAACTTCCTAGTTAATTACATTTACCTGATTAGTTTAAAATCAGGTAATAATAATTACAGAGAATTGATTTTATAAAATAGCATGTCATATAATTTAATCCATTGTAAAGACACGACAGTCACAATCATAAGAATACAAAAACAATCATTAAGCATTTCCCAAATCAAAATGTAAAATTATTATCTCCCATTGCAAAAAACATTTCATGTTTAGCACACAAAGTAACCGGTGACCTAAAGTTTAAAGTGGAACTTACAGTGTTTTAACTACTTTGCAGATATGAAAAAGACAATCATATCAGTCAAAAATATCAAATTCCCAGTTTGTTACAAAACCACCTTTATAAGAGGTTTTAAAAATAGATTATATTTATGCAGGTCAATGCATGATTAATATAATTCACCAATACATTTGTTGGTCTGAAAAATATTGCAAATCACAGCTGGTCAGGTACATTGTTTTCTGCCTCCATTCTTTTTGCACTTTTCGTTTCAATGACTCAATATTCTGGACAAAAACAGACGAATGTAACCCAGGCTGGGAACATCAATACAATCAAACTAGCAAGGACAATGATCACAAGTCAGTCATAACGTGACTAATAGGCAAGCGTATCTATTTACGTAGCAAGCTAAAAACACAGAAAATAACATTAACTAGATAGCTAGCTAGCTGATAGGAGGATGACATGTCATGCCATTGGAGGAGAGGGTGACTGACTGACTTTTTCCCCTCGTATCGTTTTTCGGTGGCTATACACAGCTATAGATGCAGGTGTCATTTAGTGAGCTAGCAAGAACTTGAACGACTGTTATCCAGTTAGCATATCGCTTGCATTCGCAAATTCACTCTGGCTATCTGCTCCGATTTCAGAGCACACTCTCGCCTGAGTGTGCCAGAGCGCAGAACAACTGGTGAATTTACGAACTCGCAACACCGGCTGAATATGAACCGGTGTCAGGAAACGTAGGCAAAAAAAGTAATAGTCAAGAACGCTCTCGGTAACATGTAAACAGCCTAGCTAACAGCCTAGCTAACAGCCTAGCTAACAGCCTAGCTAACCAGCTCTGCTACGGCGAGTACAATGGTCAGAGTGAGGTGTTCTCTCATTTGTGTCTGGAAGTAGCTAGCAAGATAGCCAACTTTAGTCAGTTATCTTGGGTGCTTGTTTGGGACAAGCCTGCATCGGCAGGCAAGTTGCAGAAGGACGAGGAGGCTACAATTCCCCGTCGTTTATCAGTGCAATTTCGACGGCCAACTGGCTGAAAAAGTTTGAGAGGGTTTATCTAATGTTTCTTAGATTTGAACTCATCTTGCTCTGGCTAGCTTTAGTTGTTGAATTATTTTTTTATTCATGTGCGTAACTGAGGGAGAGAGAGTCTACCTTTTACATGGTTGTTTGATCAATAGGACTGTAAAGTTCCCAAATGTAAGAGGACTCCTGTGGTGTTTACATACAGTATTTGCAGAAATCCATTCAAGAGTATTTTGTGGCTTTTGGTGAATGTGTTCTAATGATCTAAAGTCTCGCTGTTGTCCCCCTCCTGGTCTGTCTTGACTCCGTCTCTGACCCCTTGTCCCCCTCCCGGTCTGTCTTGACTCCGTCTCTAGCAGCACGTGTGTGTGTGTGTGTGTGTGTGGTGTGTGTGTTGTTGTGTGTGTGGTGTGTGTGTGTTGGTGTTGGTTGTGTGTGTGTGTGTGTGTGGTGTGTGTGTGTGTGTGTTGTGTGTGTGTGTGTGTGTGTGTGTGTGTGTGTGTGTGTGTGGTGTGTGTGTGGTGGTGTGTGTGTGTGTGTGTTGTGCTGTGGTGGTACTACCAGGTGTATCTTTGGCATTGGTGCTGGTTTTTCACTCCTCTTCTCTCCTATGTAGGTGCGTGTCCTCGTCCCTGCTGTTCGTCAAGACGAGGCCAGCCTGGTAGAGCATAACACTGGAACACATCAACACTTTGTTTTGGCACAACCTCTAGGTGTGTTGTTTTAGAGCCTTGAATGTCCTCTGGTAAGATAGTAGAACCTGTGAAGTTTCCTCTGTATAAACAGTAGAACCTGTGAATGTTCCTTGGTATGATAGTAGAACCACTGTGAGTTCCTCTTGTATAGATCAGTAGAACACTGTGTGTTCCTGTGATGTATGATAGTAGAACCCTGTGATGTTCCTCTGGTTGAATAGTAGAACCCTGTGAGTTCCTCTGGTATGAGAAACCCTGTGATGTTCCTCTGGTTATATGTAGAACCTGTGAGTTTCTGTATGATAATAGAACGCCGGATGTTCCTCTTGTATGATAGTAGAACCCTGTGATGTTCTTCTGGTATGATAGTAGGACATCTGTGATGTTCCTCTGGTATGATAGTAAGAACCCTGTGATGTTTCCTCTGGTAATGAAGTAGACCCCCTGTGAGTTCCTCTCGTAAACAGTAGAACCCTGTGAAGTTCCTCTGGTATGATAGTTAGAATCCTGTGAGTTCTCTCGGTAATAACAGTAAGACCTGTGAAGTTCCTCTGGTATGATAGTAGGACCTCTGTGATGTTCTTTTCTGTATGATAGTAGAACCCTGTGAAGTTCCTCTGGTATGTAGTAGAACCCTGTGAAGTTCCTCTGGTATGATAGTAGAACCCTGTGATAGTTCCTCCGTGTAACATGTGAGAACTGTGATGTTCCTCTGGTATGATAGTAGCCTGTTGAGTGTCCTCTGGTATGATAGTAGCAACCCTGTGATGTTCCTCTGGTATGATAGTAGAAACCCTGTGATAGTTCTCTGGTATATAGTAGAACGGCCTGTGAGGTTCCTCTGGTATATAGTAGAAACCCTGTGATTAGTTGTGCTCTGGTATGATAGTAGGACTCCTGTGATGTTCCCTCTGGTAATGATAGAGGCCCTGTGATGTTCCTCTGGTATAACAGTAGAACCCTGTGAGTTCCTCTGGTATGATAGTAGACCCTGTGATGTTTCTTGTATACGTAGAACCCTGTGATGTTCCGTCTGGTATGATTAAGACCCTGTGATGTTTCCTCTGGTATGATAGGTAGAACCCTGTGATGTTCCTCTGGTATGATAGTAGAGGACCTGTGAATGTTCCCTCTGGTATGATAGTAGAACCCTGTGAAGTTCTCTGGTATGATAGTAGGACCTGTGATGGTTCCTCTGGTATAACAGTAGAACCTGTGATGTTCCTCTGGTATGATAGTAGGACCCTGTGATGTTCCTATGTGTTTAAACAGTAGAACCTGTGATGTTCCTCTGGTATGATAGTAGGACCCTGTGAATGTTCCTCTGTGTATATACAGATAAGAACCTGTGAAGTTCCCTCTGGTATGATAGTAGTGACCCTGTGATGTTCCCTCTGGGTATGATCGAGTAACCTGGGATCGGAGTAGTACGCCCTGTGAGTTCCTCTGTTTAAATAGTAGAGCACACCTTTATTTTCTCTGGTATGATTAGTAGAAATCTTGTGTGAGAGGCGAGTTGGTTTTG
>NW_019947820.1:17758-22423 GCF_002910315.2 Salvelinus sp. IW2-2015
GAAAGCCGGGAGGGGGACAAGGGGTCAGAGACGGAGTCAAGACAGACCAGGAGGGGACAAGGGGTCAGAGACGGAGTCAAGACAGACCAGGAGGGGGACAAGGGGTCAGAGACGGAGTCAAGACAGACCGGGAGGGGACAAGGGGTCAGAGACGGAGTCAAGACAGACGGGAGGGGGACAAGGGGTCATTGTTTTGTTTTGTACGTCCTGTTCCACTCTCTAGGATAAGGTGTTGTTTAGAGAGGGAGCAGAGAGAGAGGATAACATGACCCTTATTAATACTGGAGCAGTGTTTCAATGAGCCACACCAACCACCCAGAGAGAGAGAGAGGATAACATGACCCTCATTAATACCGGAGCAGTGTTTCAATGAGCCACACCAACCACCCAGAGAGAGAGAGAGAGATAGGGGATAGACCCCCTACTACTACTATAGTATTACACTCATGAATAATCTAACCCTAACTCTCCTACCACTATAGTATTAAACTCATGAATAATCTGTCACACCCTGATCTGTTTCACCTGTCTTTGTGATTGTCTCCACCCCTCTCCAGATGTCGCCCATCTTCCCCATTATCCCCTGTGTATTTATACCTGTGTTCTCTGTTTGTCTGTTGGCAGTTCGTTTTGTTCATTAAAACCTACCAGCGGTTTTCCCGTTGCTCCTGTTCTGTCTATAGTGCCTGTTTCCTAGTTTTCCTGGTTTTGACCTTTTCTGCCTGCTCTGACCCTGTCTATCGTCCTGTACCTTTGCCCCGCTACTCTGGATTACCAACCTCTGCCTGCCTTGACCCTGAGCCTGCCTGCCGTCCGGTACATTTGCCCCACTACTCTGGATTACCGACCTCTGCCTGACCTGACCCTGAGCCTGCCTGCCGTCCTGTACCTCTGCGTGTTCGATTTAATAAACTTTTGTTACTTCGACATTGTCTGCACCTGGGTCTTACCTTCAAACCTGATAGTACGAAATGGGCATGACTGACCCAGCAGACGTGGGCCAGCTGCGCAAAGCCATCTCCTCCCAAGGAGCCACCATCGGGAGACACGAGGAACTGCTCCGTGGCCTTATAGAAGGGGTCCAAACGTTGGCTGAACGCCATGACYGGGCATTGGATAGTTTGCTGGAGCAATTCAGCTGGATGTCTGGGAGCAAGCCTACCACGGTGGTAACCCCACAGCCCCTCAGTAATCCAGCTGCTAACAGCGCCGTCTCATCGGTCAGTTCAACCCCCCTCCCTGGAACGTTTAAATGGAGAGCCGAGCACCTGTCGGGCGTTTCTAGCTCAGTGTGCCCTAATTTTCGAGCTTCARCCCTCCTCCTTCACCTCGGATCGTTACCAGATAGCCTATCTCATCACGCTGATGTCCGGCAGKGCTCTCACCTGGGCTACTGATGTATGGGAACACCAGCCGGCCATATGCGTTAGTCTGGAGGGGTTCGTGGGAGAGGGGAGAGTTTTTTACGCCCCGTTCTCCAGGAGAGAAGCTGCCCAGTCCAGCTTCGGCAGGACTCCCGAAGTGTGCCAGACTATGTGGTGGATTTCCGCACGTTAGCAGTGGAGAGTGCTTGGAACCAGGAAGCACTGTTTGATATGTTCCAACACGACATCACGGAAGAGGTCAAGGACAAGCTCGCAGCTCGGGAGTTACCTACGGATCTCAATTCCCTCATCGCTTTGACCATCCGAATCGATGGGCAACTATGGGAACGACGGAGAGAGAGGAAATTCAACTTCGCCTTCACTTCCAGGGATTCCACCTTACCTCCTAGTCATCCCGGCGATCCCGTTGCCGAGTGAACCCGAGGCTTCCCGACCTTCCCCGAGAGTCGCTGAAGACGGCTGAGTCACCGCTTCCCGAGCCGATGCAACAAGGTAGAGCTGGGCTGTCGCCAGCGGAACGGCAATACAGGGTCAACACGAAGAGTTGTCAGTTGTTGTGTCCTCTTGTCCTTTAAAAAAAACAGACTCACTGGTAGGAGCGAGTACTCTGGTGGCCCAAACGGAGAACTTTCCAGCTTGCCTTGCTCGCACCCCTTTTCATGCCATTCTGCTGTGGGGAAACCAGTCTAAATCTCTCCGGATCGTCATTGACTCTGGGGCCGATGAGAGCTTTATGGACGCTACCCTGGCTTCTGAGCTGAACATCCCCACTCAGCCCCTCTCCACTCCCATGGATGTTAGAGCGCTGGACAGACGCTCTATAGGCCGGGTAACTCATAATACCACTCCCATTAACCTACGGGTGTCAGGGAATCACAGCGAGACTATTCAATTCCTGCTCAACAATTCTCCTCAGATTCCCGTTGTTTTGGATTCTCCTGGCTCCAGCGACACAATCCCCTCATCAACTGGGCTACTTTTGCCATCATGGGCTGGAGTCTATTCTGCCATGCCCAGTGTCTGAAGTCAGCGCAACCTGCCCTGGGACGTCTTCCTGGGGGTTCGGAAGGTGCTCCGGACCTCTCCGCTATTCCCGCGAAGTACCAGGACCTTCGAGAGGTGTTCAATAAGGCCCGAGCTACTTCACATCCTCCTCAGCGACCATATGACTGCAAGATTGACCTTCTCCCTAGCACCACTCCGGGGATGTCTGTACTCTCTGTCGGGAATGGAGACCAAGGCTATGGACACCTACATTGGGGACTCCCTAGCTGCAGGATTTATACGTCCCTCGTTCTCTACCGCCTGTGCATAGACTACCGGGGACTCAATGACATAACGGTGAAGAACCGCTACCTGCTACCACTTATCTCCTCAGCCTTCGAGCCGCTCCAGGGGACCACCGTGTTTTCCAAGCTGGATCTACGGAACGCCTACCACCTGGTGCGGTATCAGGAGGGGGATGAGTGGAGAACCGCCTTCAACACGGCCAGCGGCCACAACAAGTATTTGGCCATGCCACCAACGCCCCTGCTGTGTTTCAGGCTCTGGTAAATGCTGTTCTCTGCGACATGTTGAACCAGTTTGTCTTCGTCTACATTGATGACATCCTCGTCTTCTCCCACTCCCCCCAAGAACATGTGCTCCATGTCCGACAGGTTCTTCAATGCCTCCTTGAGAACCAGCTGTTTGTTAAGGCACAGAAGTGCGAGTTCCATCGCTGCACCATCCCCTTTCTGGGGTACATCTTCTCCGCTGGGAGTGTCCAGATGGATCCCGGGAAGGTGAGAGCGGTGGTGGATTAGCCCCATCCTTCGTCCAGGGTGCAGCTGCAACGTTTCCTGGGGTTTGCCAACTTCTATCGCCACTTCATCCGGGGGTTACAGCACCCTGGCTTCCCCCCTGTCAGCACTCACTTCTCCCAAGGTTCCGTTCACGTGGTCCCCTGCTGCTGACCTGGCGTTTCCCGGGACCTCAAACACCACTTCACCACTGCTCCCATCCTGGTTCATCCTGACCCTTCCCGTCAGATCGTGGTGGAGTCCGATGCGTCTGATGTAGGAGTAGGGGCAGGTCCGATGCGTCTGATGTAGGAGTGGGGGCAGTCTACCCTGGACCCGAAGCTACATCCCCCGTGCCTTCTCCCGTCGCCTCAACGCCACGGAGAAAAACTACAATGTGGGAAATTGTGAGCTTCTCGCAGTGAAGATGGCGTTGGAGGAATGGAGGCACTGGCTGGAAGGGGCATACGTTCATCGTATGGACCTACCTGTCACGTTTTGACCTTTATTTCCTTTGTTTTGTCTTTATTTAGTATGGTCAGGGCGTGAGTTGGGGTGGGCAGTCTATGTTTGTATTTCTATGTTTTCCTATTTCTGTGTTTGGCCTGATATGGTTCTCAATCAGAGGCAGGTGTTTTGTGTTGTCTCTGATTGGGAACCATATTTAGGTATCCTGTTTTGTGTTGGGTTTTGGTGGGTGGGTGTTTTCAGTCTTTGTGTGTCTGCACCAGATAGAACTGTTTCGGTTTTCACTTTTGTTGTTTTGTATTTTGAGTGTTCACCTTTATTAAAACAAGATTAACAATTACCACGCTGCGCATTGGTCCTCCGATCCTTCAAACTTATCCTCCTCAGACGAGGAAGACGACAGCCATTACACTACCACAAAAATCTGGAGTATCTCCGCACCACCAAATGCCTCAACTCCAGGCAAGCTAGATTGGCACTGTTGTTCACATGGTTCAACTTCTCCCTCTCATATCGGCCCGGGATCCAAAAACGTCAAGCCGGATGCACTGTCTCGCCATTATTGCCCCACGGCTATTACCCTGGAGCCCGAGACCATCGTTCCCACCTTGTGCCTGGCAACGGCACTCAGCTGGGGTATAGGGAAACCGGTCCGGGAGGCGCAGCGGTCCCAGGCGAACCCCACGGGGGAGGGGAACACACCCTAACTCTCCTATCACTATAGTATTACACTCATGAATAATCTAACCCTAGTTCTCCTACCACTATAGTACTAAACTCATGAATAATCTAACCCTAGTTCTCCTACCACTATAGTATTAAACTCATGAATAATCTAACCCTAGTTCCTCTACCACTATAGTACTAAAGTCATGAATAATCTAACCTTAACTCTACTACTACTATAGTAACATGCTATTGGACTAATGGAGGCTGTGTCCTCTCCCCCTCCTGATAGACTAATGGAGAATGTGTCCTCTCCCCCTCCTGATAGACTAATGGAGGCTGTGTCCTCTCCCCCTCCTGATAGA
>NW_019947821.1:0-19643 GCF_002910315.2 Salvelinus sp. IW2-2015
TGGCCTTGGCTGAAGTCCCAAAGCGGTACCACCCTTACCGCGGCGATGTTGGTAGCCAACTTCAGAATTTTCTCACTGATACAAAAAAAAAGTGGAAATAAGACAATATCTTAACTAACCCAAAAAGAGATGATCATGAAGTAACCTGCTTTATAATATCCATAGGTAATATTAGTATATAACATATAACAGCAGCTCTGTAGCTTTGTTTACCTGATGTAATATACCGGTCATTGTGAAGTCTGAAGCAATACGTCCCACTCGGGTCGATCCACCAGAGTTTGATGTTCTCACCAATGCTGTGGACAGAGGAAGGTTCACACATTGTCAATGTAGATTCAGAGAATTTCAGACCATTTCAAATCACTTGCCATCTACACAGCAAGTGATTTGAAATGGTACGTTGTCTATCTACTCAGACGACGTATTAGCCAGCTTGCTGAGAAGCATAACTAGTGCAGGTATAAAGACTGTCATCATGAGCATAGCACCAAAGAGACCGGATATGGACTGGTGTTTATCAACCCTGTGCACTAACTAGCAGGCAAAACTACACGAGTTGGTTGCAAGCATGGCGCTAGTCTGAACAGACATGGCAGTTTCAAAATAACGTCAGCCTTGTCTTTCAGATCACATGCAATACCACTATTTGGAGAGTTTCTCAAACATCGTTTTGTCTCGTCGTCTGTTAAAGGCCTCATCTTGGTAAATAATTCGCTAATTTCCTTACAATATTGTGTCACTGAATGTAGCTTGATAACGCTGCAGCGTGGGATAGTGAGCGGAAATTCATGCGCAGGAAACGGAAGTGGATGTAATAGTGACGTCAAAATCATGCGCCTGTTGATGTGTGTCTGGTGTTTGCGAGCGACTAGAATTTTAGACAAATGCGAATTAAATTGCCATTTAAACGACATCAGACGCTTAACATTGTATTTTAACGAGCTGTTTTCGTATCCTGTGTAAAGCTGTAATCGGAGTCGGTAGACGACAATTCAGATGAAGTATTGAAGTGCACAGCTTTCCAATATGACCGCTGTGGACGTGGAAGATGAGAGTATTCTGGCTTCAATATTTAAAGACAGCTTTCCAGACAACTGGAGAGACAACCCCGACTTCGCAGCCTACTTGTCAGAGCTCAGTTCGTTTGGCGTGGAGAAATTAAACCGTGAACCGGAGCGGTTGGCGGAGGAGAGGGCGCAGATACTGCAGCAGACCCGGGAGCTCGCCTTCTCCAACTACAAGACGTTCATCCGCACCGCGGACTGCACCGAGGAGATTTACCGKGACTTTGGCCGTGTGGAAAGCAGTGTTTCCAAACTCCTCGACAAGTTGCCCAGCTTCGGTGAAAAATGCAGGTTAGTGGTAAAGTTAGACAATTACTCTCTGTCGTTTTGACATGTCATGTTATTTACGCGATAGTGCCCGAGAAACCGGTGTTTGGAGGATATATTTGCACAGGTGTTAGGTCGAAGCCCGGTGTTAGGTCGACAATCTCCCCCCTGCCAGAACCCCCCTTTCTAATTTCCTTAATTTTGTGGCTASAGTCAAATACTTAATATAGAACAAGCTTCACGTCAGGATAGACAACCGAAATGAATAATTATTATATTAAACATAGAGGAGAGAGTAAAATGTTGGCAAGCAATAAACATTTCAGAACAACTATGGCCGAATTATTATCCTTACACTTTCAAAGATACTAGTCGAATAAGACATGGGAGAGATGACGTATTTTGGCAAAGAGATTTATTTATAGACTAATACAAAGCCAGTTGCCGGTTTAGGTACCGCTCAGGGCGGCATCTTGCCGGGGGCGGGCGCTGAAGGGGGGGTTCACCCAGGGCGGCATACAAGCCAGAACACCACAAACACTTGAAACAAATAGCCAAACCGAAAACTGCAGACAGAAATGCTTTCTGCTACTAAAATCAGTGAAATGTAGGCTAAACTGACAACGGAGTGAAGAGCAGAAATCTCAACTAGCAAGTCGCAGCAATGAAGAACGGGAAGGGGGGGAACCAAACACCGGTTTCGTGGGCATTATCACTTCTATATAACGTGTTACCATCATATTCAAATAATATTTTCATGAAACTGCATTTTGATATATTTATTCATAATATTTCATCCTTCCACAATGTATGACGTTAGTCCCGACACATATAGGGTTGTTACCCAGCTGGCTGGTCGTTCATTCTATCAACTCAGCCAACTTGCGGCCAACTTGCGGCCAGAACAGCCAACTTGCGGCCAGCTCGGCCAACTTGCGGCCAGAATAACAACAAAGTAGCTGCATTAGTTTAATCTGTTATCCATAACATTGAGCTAACGAGGCTGATTTCGCATGGCATAGAACATGTGTTTACTCGTCAGGACGCTGTTGTTCAGAGGAGCTAGCCAACAACACAGCAACAACACAATCACTTCAAACTGAAGCTGGAAAGACTGAAAACGAGCTGCACCAAGTGTTGTTTAACCTATTTTCTATTGATTAGTTATTTGTATAACGTTATATCCATAAAAACGATCCTGATTCATTATTTCAACTGGCTGAGAAAAGCTGCRTGCCTGTCTCATCCCGTAAGGTATGCGACAGCTGGAGATCGAATTTGAATATTGAGACAATGTTGCAAATGTCGGAGGAGACAGACTGCAAGATTTATACAAATCTCCGCTGTCGAAAACTAAATGTTTGTCTAAAATAAATGTGAGATAATGTCTATAGATCAAGTTTATAAATTGCCTGGCAGGGCTGATGAGACCAGCGGATTTGCAAACAGAGTAATTAGGCATGTTAACGTCATAGATTTAGCCGGTGGTCATTATTGGAATAGACACCGGCTGGAATGCGGGTTTAACCAATCAGCATTCACGATTAGATCCACCACCCGTTGTATAAATTGTCCTCCTTTACAATAGAATTACGTGTCCCACTTTGCCAGTATCCAATAACAAGATGTGGTCTCAGGACAATTTGTGTTTGAGTAAATCATCCATCCCTGTGTTTGTCTTCCTGTTTTCTGATAATAGAGTTATTAAACTATTAGAATGGTGTCATGTTGGGGTGAAGGACAATGGAATGATTCTGTGTCCCACTTTACCAATACTCACCCTATGTTTTCAATGTGAGCATACTGCCTCGGGCTCACCTTGTTAAGGGTGGTGAGGTGCTGATAGTCTGTTGCCTGTGTAACGGATGTGAAATGGCTAGCTAGTTACGGGTACGCGCTAATAGCGTTTCAATCGTTACGTCACTTGCTCTGAGACTTGAAGTAGGGTTTCCCCTCACTCGTTTACAGTAGAGGTCAGGGAATCACTCTGTTGACTTCTGCAAATTAACTTATAGACCGATAAGCATCACGGTCAAATGTGTTCTTACTTTGACTGGTACTTCATCAATCCATAAACATTATTATTTTGCAATGGATTTATTTTCTCTCTGTCATCTCTCTGTCATAGAACAAACAGACTGTACCGGGCTCACGTCTATCTAGAACAACAGACTGGTTCGGAGCTCACGTCGTATCTAGAACAAACAGACTGTACCGGGCTCACGTCTGTCTAGAACAAACAGACTGGTACCGCGGCTCACGCTATCTAGAACAAACAGACTGGTACCGGGCTCACGTCTATCTAGAACCAACAGACTGGTTCCGGGCTCACGTCTATCTAGAACAAACAGACTGGTACCGGGCTCACGTCTGTCTAGAACAAACAGACTGGTACCGGCGTCACGTCTATCTAGAACAAACAGACTGGTACCGGGCTCACGTCTGTCTAGAACAAAACAGACTGGTACGGCTCACGTCTATCTAGAACAAACAGACTGTACCGGCTCACTCTATCTAGAAAAACAGACTGGTACCGGCTCAGTCATCTAGAACAAACAGACTGGTACCGGGCTCACGTCTGTCTAGAACCAACACTAGATCTCGTTGAATGTTACTGTCCATGAACTGTTATAACAGTGTTTATTATGACCTGTTATAACAGTGTTATTATGGGCTGTTTATAACAGTGTTTATTAGGACTGTTATAACAGTGTGTGTTATGGACTGTTATAACAGTGTGTGTTATGGACTGTTATAACAGTGTGTGTTATGGACTGTTAAACAGTGTGTTATGGACTGTTATAACAGTGTGTTATGGACTGTAACAGTGGTGTTATGGACTGTTATAACAGTGTGTGTTATGGACTGTTATAACAGTGTGTGTTATGGACTGTTATAACAGTGGTGTGTTATGGACTTATAACAGTGTGGTATGGACTGTTTATAACAGTGTTATGGACTGTTATAACAGTGTTTATTATGACGGACTGCTGACATGATGAAGAACCTGTTGGTGTCTATCCTCTCCTTTAGGGTTTGTGAAGGAGGCGGAGGACATCGGGTGAGCCGGAGGATGAACAGCCTGACTCTGAACCGCCACACAGAGATCCTGGAGATCTTAGAGATACCTCAGCTGATGGACACCTGCGTCCGGAATGGCTACTACGAGGAGGCTCTGGACTGGCGGCCTACGTCAAGAGACTGGAGAAGAAGCACTCGTCTCTACCTGTCATCCAGGTATTAATGCTCCAACTACCACTTCCTGCTTACACAGCTAGGAGTTACAGATCGTACCACTCCTGCTTACACAGCTAGGAGTTACAGATCGTACCACTTCCTGTTTACACAGCTAGGAGTACAGATCGTACCACTTCCTGTTTACACAGCTAGGAGTTACAGATCGTACCACTTCCTGTTTACACAGCTAGGAGTTACAGATCGTACCACTTCCTGTTTACACAGCTAGGAGTTACAGATCGTACCACTTCCTGTTTACACAGCTAGGAGTTACAGATCGTACCACTTCCTGTTTACACAGCTAGGAGTTACAGATCGTACCACTTCCTGTTTACACAGCTAGGAGTTACAGATCGTACCACTTCCTGTTTACACAGCTAGGAGTTACAGAATCGTACCACTTCCTGCTTACACAGCTAGGAGTTACAGATCGTACCACTTCCTGCTTACACAGCTAGGAGTTACAGATCGTACCACTTCTCTGCTTACACAGCTAGGAGTTACAGATCGTACCACTTCCTGCTTACACAGCTAGGAGTTACAGATCGTACCACTCCTTATTATATACATTTGTCTACACTCAGTCTGACAAACTATGTGGTAGATCTAGAAATACCTCGTCTTAATACTGTAACAGTGTGATTCTCTGACCTCTGACCTGTGTGTCTTCTTCAGGGAATCGTCCAGGAGGTGCGTCAGTCAGCTCAGCTCATGCTGAACCAGTTGTTACAGCAACTACGTAGCAACTCCCAACTTCCTGTGTGCCTGCGTGTGATGTGCTCCTGCGCAGGATGGACGTGTTCACGGAGGCGGAGCTACGGGTCAAGTTCCTGCAGGCGCGGGGCAGCTGGCTCCATTCCATCCTGTCCCACTGTCCCTGATGATGACCCTTACTGCCACGTCACCAAGACCATCGAGGCGTGTCGCGTGTGTAACCTGGCTTCAGTTATCTAGCGGTGGGAATGAAGGACGAGGAAACAGGAATGATGCTCCACTCCCCCCCTATTCTCTGACATGTCCTTCCTCTCCGGTACATCTGTTTGACATCATCACCCAGTACAGAGCCATCTTCTCTGACGAGGACCCCCTGCTGTCTCCCGGTGAAACAACGATTCATTTCATTTAAGGTGAATTATTTGATCCGATTTACAATTTTTCATAAATATGAAGATGTAAACACAACAATAATTATTTTAAAGACGTATTTACAAATATACAGTACATATGTTCTGGAAAAGCCCGTCAGTACAGGTCAATAGTCCAACTGAAGTGTCAGGTCACTYGCTGGGCAGCCTTGTGATGTACGGTGTCTTGTGTTGAAAGGTGGTKCGGGCCAGGCGGTGAACGAAGGGGCCATCTTCCACGGCTGGGTGGTGCAGCAGGTGTCTGAGTTCCTGGTGACCCTGGATCGAGACCTCCAGAGGGGGGTGGGCGGACGCCTGGACTCCCTGCTGGGACAGTGCATGTACTTCGGCCTGTCCTTCAGCCGCGTTGGGGCAGACTTCCGCGGCCAGCTGGCCCCGATGTTCCAGCGCGTGGCGGCCGAGACCTTCCGTCAAGCTGTAGAGGAAGCCGTGGAGACGTTCCGGGASGACATGAACCTGTATACTCTGATCTCTCTCCCCTCTATGCTGGCTGGGGGCTCCATGCCAGGTACCGTCCAGCCCCCCAGTACCCAGCCAGGCACCCTCCAGCCCCCCATGGCTCTGCTGGATTTCCCTCCTCTGGCCTGCTTCCTCAACAACATCTTGACGGCCTTCAACGACCTCAGGCTCTGTTGTCCCCTCGGTCTGGCCCAGCAGGTGACCGAGTATCTGGAGGACGCCCTGGTAAAGGTAACGAACGCCTGTCTGTCTCTGCTGACGCTACACTACGTCTGCTGCTAAAGTTACCATATTGACACGTCTAGGCTGTCCCAGGTTCTCTCTAGACACGGTTCCCCCCTCCCCTCAGACTCTCCCCAGGTCCCCCCCTCAGACTCTCCAGGTCCCCCCTCCCTCAGGTCCCTCCCCTCAGACCCCCCCCTCCCTCAGACTCTCCCCAGGCCCCCCTCCCCTCAGACTCTCCCAGGTCCCCCCTCCCCTCAGACTCTCCCCAGGTCGCCCCCTCCCTCCCCTCAGACTCTCCCCAGGTCCCCCTCCTCCCTCAGACTCTCCCCAGGTCCCCCCTCCCCTCAGACTCTCCCCAGGTCCCCCTCCCTCCCTCAATCCCCCAGGTCCCCCTCCCCCTCAGACTCTCCCCAGGTTCCCCCTCCCTCCTCCCTCAGACTCTCCCCAGGTCCCCCCTCCCCCTCAGACTCTCCCCAGGTCCCCCCCTCCCCTCAGACTCTCCCAGGTCCCCTCTCCCTCAGACTCTCCCAGGTCCCCCCTCCCCTCAGACTCTCCCCAGGTCCCCTCCCCTCAGACTCTCCCAGGTCCCCCTCCCTCAGACTCTCCCCCCTCCCTCAGACTCTCCCCAGGTCCCCTCCCCTCAGACTCTCCCAGGTCCCCCCTCCCTCCCCCAGACTCTCCCCAGCCCCCTCACTCAGACTCTCCCCAATCCCCCCTCAGACTCTCCCCAGGTCCCCTCCCCCTCAGACTCTCCCAGGTTCCCCTCCCCCCCTCAGACTCTCCCCAGGTCCCCCTCCCTCAGACTCTCCCCCAGGTCCCCCCCTCCCCTCAGACTCTCCCCAGGTCCCCCCTCCCTCGACTGGTTGTATTGACTTCCTCTCCCTCCCCAGGTCACCAAGCTGATCGTGGCGTTCCACCGGGCTGAAGAGAGGCCTTCACGACCGAGAGAAGGACCTGTTTGTCCAATTCTGCTGTTCCTTCGCTGAGGACATGGTTCCCTTTCCTCAACCGCTGTCTGCAGGTCCTGTTCCCCCAGCACAGCTCTCTGTCATACTGGGTAAATACTCTGTCACGTCCCCCCAGCACAGTCTCTGTCATACTGGGTAAATACTCTGTCCGTCCCCCCCCAGCACAGCTCTCTGTCATCACTGGTAAATACTCTGTCATCGTCCCCCCAGCACAGTTCTGTCATACTGGGTAATACTCTGTCATGTGTCCCCCCCAGCACAGCTCTCTGTCATACTGGGTAAATACTCTGTCATGTCCCCCCCGCACAGCTCTCTGTCATACTGGGTAAATACTCTGTCATGTGTCCCCCCAGCACAGTTCTCTGTCATACTGGGTAAATACTCTGTCATGTCCCCCCAGCACAGCTCTCTGTCATACTGGGTAAATACTCTGTCCGTCCCCCCAGCACAGTTCTCTGGGTAAATACTCTGTCACGTCCCCACGACCACCCTCTATAGTCATGTGAAACATCCAAGTAACAACCTCTATAGTCAATGTGAAACATCCACAGTAACAACCTCTATATCATGTGAACATCCACAGTAACAACCTCTATAGTCATGTGAAACATCCACAGTAACAACCTCTATAGTCATGTGAAACATCCACAGTAACAACCTCTATAGTCATGTGAAACATCACAGTAAAACCTCTATAGTCATGTGAAACATCCACAGTAACAACCTCTATAGTCATGTGAAACATCCACAGTAACAACCTCTATAGTAATGTGAAACATGGTTTTTGTCCTCCAGGTGTCCCTGCCAACTCAAGTCCACCAGTACAGCAGTCTGGGTTGTATTGACGTGAGTCCAGTCCTGGAGCCTCTGGCGTTTGTTCTTCCCAAGAGGGAGACGGTGACTCCGATGGTAGAAGACCTCAGTGTTGAGCTGGACGGTCTCACCACAGCTGATCCTCAACMGACACTTCCTGTTGACAACCTGGGACTTCCTGGTCTTGAACCGATAGCAGGCCCGGAACCTGTAGAGGAGGATCCCATGGTCTCATCCACCATATCTACTGAGTTTGTGTCCGAGACAGGTCTGACCTCTGACCCTGAACTGGAAGCCATTTTGAATGACCCTAACCCTGTACTGGACGACCCAGAGAGACCAAGGGCTGACAGCCACCGTGAAGTACAGGACGACCCTGAGTTGGAGGCCATACTGAATCCCCCAAAGCCTGTACTGACCGCCCCAGAACATAACCCAGTCCTAGAGCCTGTACTGACCGCCCCAGAACATAACCCAGTCCTAGAGCCTGTACTGACCGCCCCAGAACATAACCCAGTCCTAGAGCCTGTACTGACCTCCCCAGAACATAACCCAGTCCTGGAGCCTGAGGTAAACAGTGAGCCATCAGAGCCTGAGGTAAACCCAGAAGTAGCAGAGAGTTAACCCTCAGGATTTTTGGCTAGGTAGACTAACAATAGCCTTGAATCTCAGTTATTATGCATTTTGACTAGTTAATTTAACAATTTACCCTTTCCAGTAATGTTTCCAATGCTTTAGCTTGTATATACTGCCATCTAATCTGGGTATGACTGGTTTGAGAATGTGCTTAACTATGTAATACATTTTAAAATAGTTTATTTCTACTGTAAGATGGATGTTCATGATTAAAATATATCCAAAACAGAAATGTCTTCAAACTGTGTTTTAATTAGGGGCATCAAAAAATGTCAGAGCAGGTTACAAACACAAGCCTAGAAAGTGCAAATACCTTCAGGCTTTTACAAACTTGGTAGTTACCGTATAACATTATTCGAACATGGAATTCATTAAGTTTAACCTTTTTAAAAAAATTGTAATTTTATACAAAACATCAGTATTAAATCCAGCTATCTTCACTGTTCAGTTGCTGGGATTTCTGTTTAGTGGAACTTGTGTAGAAGATTCTTCAAGATGGCTTCCGCTTCTTCAAGATGGCTTCCGCTTCTTCAAGATGGCTTCCGCTTCTTTCAAGATGGCTTCGCTTCTTCAAGATGGCTGTCTGCTTCTTCAAGATGGCTTCCGCTCTCAAGATGGCTTCCGTTCTTCAAGATGGCATTCCGCTTCTTCAAGATGGCTTCGCTTCTCAAGATGTTTCCGATTCTTCAAGATGGTTTCCGATTCTCAAGATGGCTTCTCAACACATTTCTTCTTGCGGGCAGCGTTGGGTTGGCCCTCCTCCGTCCCCCTCCGCCCGCCCGTCTGTGATGTGCAGGTTGGCAGAGCGGCTGTAGATGTCGTGATCAGAGAAAGGTGAGCCGCCCCCGGCCAGGTAGTCTGGGTTTAAGACGTCCGTCTTCTGGCGGGCTTACGGGACAACACGCGGCTGGGGAAGCGCGTGGTCCTCCACCAGGTGGGGGTTGCTGCCGTGTTTGCCCCTTGTGGCAGGGCAGGGAGTACTACGGGGACAGAGAGAGTACATTAGTCTGCCCTGGGGCAGGAGTACTACGGAGAACAGAGAGCGTACATTAGTCTGCCCCCTGTGGCAGGGGCAGGAGTACTACGGGGAACAGAGAGAGACATTAGTCTGCCCCTGTGGGCAGGGAGTACTACGGGAACAGAGAGCGTACATTAGTCTGCCCCCTTGTGGCAGGTCATCATGGGGAACAGAGAGCGTACTTAGTCTGCCCCCTGTGGCAGGAGAGTACTACGGGAACAGAGAGTACATGTCTGCCCCAAGAGTACTACGGAGAACAGAGAGCGTACATTAGTCTGCCCCCTTGTGGCAGGGAGTACTACGGGGAACAGAGAGCGTACATTAGTCTGCCCCCTTGTGGCAGGGAGTACTACGGGGAACAGAGAGCGTACATTAGTCTGCCCCCTTGTGGCAGGAGTACTACGGAGAACAGAGAGCTACATTAGTCTGCCCCCTGTGGCAGGGAGTACTACGGGAAGAACAGAGAGCGTACATTAGTCTGCCCCTTGTGGCGGGAGTACTACGGGGAACAGAGAGAGTACATTAGTCTGCCCCTTGTGGCAGGGAGTACTACGGGGAACAGAGAGCGTACATTAGTCTGCCCCCTTGTGGCAGGGAGTACTACGGGGAACAGAGGAGAGTACATTAGCTCCTTCCCTCTAGATTAGCATTCCACCTCAATCATTACACATAAGCGATGGTAAAACGCTAGTCTGCAACAGAGTGTGGAGAAGCTAGTCTGCAGGTAGCCTAGTGGTTACAGCGTTGGACTAGTAACCCGACAATGTTGCTGGATCGAATCCTGAGCTGACAGGTAAACTCTGTAGTTCTCCCCTGAACAAGCAGTATAACCCACTGTATCCCCCCCTTTTCCCCAACTGACTAGGTATCCCCCCTTTCCCACACTGACTAGGTATCCCCCCCTTTCCCCCAACTGACTAGGTAACCCCCCCTTTTCCCCAAACTGACTAGGTATCCCCCCCTTCCCCCCAACTGACTAGTATCCCCCCTTTCCCACCACTGACTAGGTATCCCCCCAACTGACTAGGTATCCCCCCCTTTTCCAACTGACATAGGTATCCCTCCCCTTTCCCCCGACTGACTAGGTATCCCCCCTTTCCCCCAACTGACTAGGTATCCCCCCCCTTTCCCCCAAACTGACTAGGTATCCCCCCTTTCCCCCAACTGACTAGGTATCCCCCCCTTTCCCCAACTGACTAGTGATCCCCCCCTTTCCCCAACTGACTAGCTCCAGCCCCCCCTTCCCCAACTACTAGGTATCCCCCCCTTTCCCCCAACGACTAGGTACCCCCCTTTCCCCCAACTGACTAGGTATCCCCCCCTTTCCCCCAACTGACTAGGTATCCCCCGCCCCTTTCTTCCAACTGACTAGTATCCCCCCCTTTCCCACACTGACTAGGTATCCCCCCCAACTGACTAGTATCCCTCCCCTTTTCCCCAACTGACTAGTATCCCCCCCTCCCCCAACTGATAGGTATTCCCCCCTTTTCCCCAACTGACTACGGTATCCCCCCCTTTTCCCCCAACTGACAGGTATCCCCCCCTTTCCCCAACTGACTACGTAGCCCCCCCTTTACACCCAACTGACTACAGCATGTAGAAGCTGCACATTTGATGACAACCAAATGTCATCTGAAAAAAATACTGAATCATTATGTAAGAAATGAGTTTCCTACCACAGTATGATGTGGGTCTTGGTCTGGTACCAATCCATCCACTTACCCTGTTTCCTTTAGGATTGAAGATGATTTCCTACCACACATATGATGGTTCTTGTCATTGGGCCTGGTACCAATTCACCTTACCCTGTTCCTGGGGTGATAATGTTTCCTACCACAGTATTATGTGGGTCTGGTCTGGATACCAATCCATCCACTCACCCGTTTCCTTTGGGGTTGATAATGTTTCCTACCACAGTATGATGTGGGTCTGTCTGGCCTGGTACCAATCCATCCACTACCCTGTTTCCTTTTGGGTTGATAACTGGTTCTCTTACCACAGTATGATGGTGGGTGCTGCTGGCCTGGTACCAACATCCACTTACCCTGTTCCCTTTTTGGGTTGATAATTGTTTCCTACCACAGTGATGGATGCTGGTCTTGGGCCTGTACCAATCCATCCACTTATACCCTTTCCCTTTGAGGTTTGATAATGTTTCCTACCTACCAGTGATGTTTGCCTTGTCGTCGTGCCTGGCACCAATCCATCCACTTACCCTGTTCCCTTTGGGGTTGATAATGTTTCCCCTACCACAGTTATGAGTGGGTCTGGCCTGGTACCAATCCATCCACTTACCCTCTTCCTTTGGGGTTGAGCACTTGGGTTCTTTGAGAGATGCATCTGGATGCTTCCGTCCTCGCGACTGTACGGCCACCTTCTTCAGCGTTCTGATGCCACAGGTGGACAGAACACCTTATTCATGTTGGTGGTGGTCCGACACAGGAAAGACCGTTTAATTAAACCTCTTACCTTATTCATGTT
This sequence comes from Salvelinus sp. IW2-2015, assembly GCF_002910315.2. Taxonomy (NCBI): domain Eukaryota; kingdom Metazoa; phylum Chordata; class Actinopteri; order Salmoniformes; family Salmonidae; genus Salvelinus; species Salvelinus sp. IW2-2015. The sequence continues at coordinate 12,317 of NW_019947821.1, forward strand.
GGTGGTGGTCTACGACAAAGAGAGAAACAGACGTTTAATTAAACCTCTTAACCTTATTCATGTTGGTGGTGGCCTACGACAAAGAGAAGACCAGACCGTTAATTAAACTCTAACCTTATTCATGTTGGTTGGTCCCTACGACAAAGAGAAGACAGACCGTTTTTAACTCTTATTCATGTTGGTGGTGGTCCTACGACAAAGAGAGAAGACAGACCGTTTAAATAAACCTCTTAACCTTATTCATGTTGGTGGTGGTCCTACGACAAAGAGAAGGCCATACCGTTTAATTAAACTCTTAACCTTATTCATGGTGGTGGTGGTCCTACGACAAAGAGAAGACCAGACCGTTTAATTAAACCTCTTATTCATGTTGGTGGTGGTCCTATGACAAAGAGAAGACCAGACGTTTAATTACCTCTTAACCTTATTCATGTTGTGGTGGTCCTACGACAAAGAGAAGACCAGACCGTTTATTAAACCTCTTATCATGTTGGTGGTGGTCCTACGACAAAGAGAAGACCAGACCGTTTAATTAACCTCTTAACCTTATTCATGTTGGTGGTGGTCCTACGACAAGGAGAAGACCAGACCGTTTAATATAAACCTCTTAACCTTATTCATGTTGGTGGTGGTCCTACGACAAAGAGAAGACCAGACCGTTTAATTAAACCTCTTAACTTCTCTAGGGTAGGGGGCAGCATTCGGAATTTTGGATGAAATGCATGCCAAAATTAAACTGCCTGCTTCTCGGGCCCAGAAGATATGATATGCATTTAACTGGTAGATTTGGGTAGAAAACACTCTAAAGTTTCCAAAACTGTTAGAATAGTGTCTGTGAGTATAACAGAACTGATTTGGCAGGCGAAAACCTGAGAAAATCCATTCGGGAAGTCATTTTTTGGGGGGTTTTGTAGTTTTCTATTCAATGCCATTACAGTATCCATTGACTTAGGACTCAAATTGCAGTTCCTATGCCTTCCACAGATGTCAACAGTCTTTAGAAATTGTTTCAGGCTTGTATTCTGAAAAATGAGGAAGTAAGAGCAGTCTGAATGATGTGACCCTAAAGTGTCACAGAGCTTTTCATGCGCGAGACCGAGAGAGTGCCTTTCTTGTTACCTTTTATATTGACGACGTTATTGTCCGGTTGAGATATTATCAATTATTTAGGCTAAAAACAACCTGAAGATTGAATATAAACATCATTTGACATGTTTCCATGAATTTTACGGATACTATTTGGATTTTTGTCTTCCTGTTTTGACTGCGTTTGAGCCTGTGGATTACTGAAGAAAACACGCGAACAAAACGGAGTTTTTTGGATATAAAGAGACTTATCACAACAAAAGGAACATTTATTGAGTAAATGAATGTCTGCTGAGTGCAACCATATGAAGATCATCAAAGGAAGGGATTAATTCTATCTCTATTTCTGACTTGTGTAACTGTTCTACTTGGTGGTTACTGTTTGTAATGATTTGTCTGCTGGCTATGTTCTCAAATAATCATAAGGTATGCTTTCGCCGTAAAGCATTTTTTAAATCTGACACCGTGTGTTGGATTCACAAGAAGTTAATCTTTAAATCATGATTAAAAATGTTTTTGTTTTCTGAATTTTATAATGAGTATTTCTGTATTTGAATTTGGCGCCCAGCAGTTTCACTGGCTGTTGAAGAGGTGGGACGCTAACGTCTCACGTACCCAAGAGTTGTTAAACGCGTTAACTGTTTTAAAGACCAAGGTTGAGTATAAGTTTCCTCATATTTAAAAAGTTGTCTAATTACTAAACTGGTCCTGGTGACATCAACGGGTGGGTTTTCTTTTGGTTTTTATTTAGTGCTAAAAGGAGGTACTCACTTGAAACAGGCGTGACATCGCAGGATGTAATTCAGGATGTAATTCCTGGCCTGCTTGATGAGCATCCCATTCACAGAGAGGACATGGAGCCCGATCTGAATCAGGACGTTCTGTTGAACAAAACCCGTTTCGGTCAACAGGCCGACCAACTGGATGATTCTGAATGTAGAATCTAAAAATGGGTCTCAACAGAACTTAATCAACGTCAACTATTACCACTCGGGGACGTAGACAAAGACTAGTTTGCCGAACTATTCCGAGTTCATTTAACCAGAATCGTAAGTCCCAAATGGCAACCCAATTCCCTATTATAGTGTACTACTTATGCACTACCTATGAGCCCTGGTTAGAAGTAGTGCACTATCAAGGGAATAGGGGTCCGTTTGGGCCTCGGTACCTGCATAGCGAAGTCGGTGGTGAGACACGCCACTTTAATGTCCGCAGGCGACGCCCAGATCCCCGTCTCCATCTGAACCTGTTTAATGTTGCTAGGGGTGATCCAACCGCCGCCATCCTCCTCCTCTTCATCCTCTTCATCTTCCTCCTCCTCCGACCCACTGCCGTGCTCCTCTGACCCGGTCCCGGTCCCAGGTTCTGTGTGGACGGTGTCCGCTGCTCCGTCTGATATTGACAGGTCCTGAATGTCCTGCAGGTAAATAACAAGGACCACATCATCAGCACCGACAACGATTCAGAGAGAAAGGTGATTCATTGTGAATCCATCTTTGACGACTGCGTGTCAATCTGTCCAATGTTTTAAACGTTTCCATCACATGGTTCAATCCCTCAACAACTGCAGTAGGACAGGAACCCTGATGACGTGTTGCTCAGAGGTCAACTGCAGTAGGACAGGAACCCTGATGACAGGTCAGAGGTCGTGTGTGTTCTACTCACCACTAGTTGCAGCAGGTCAGAGGTAGTGTGTTCTACTCACCACTAGATCCAGCAGGTCAGAGGTAGTGTGTTCTWCTCACCACTAGTTCCAGCAGGTCAGAGGTAGTGTGTTCTACTCACCACTAGATCCAGCAGGTCAGTGTCGAAGCAGGGCAGAGGGTTCCTCCAGAACTGGAAGCTGTTGTACTCTGCGATCTCTGGAGGGTTATAGCTGTGCTGGTTGTGCTCTGGCGTCTGTGCTGCTGGCCTCTGTCTGCCACTGAACAGCCCATCAGCTGGCCTCTGGACCATGGAGGAGGAGAGGAGAACTCTTAACTACTATTGTAGATGTTGACAGAAGTGGTTGATTTGTACTAATGATCATCCCATGGTCCCCATCCACGTGGTTGCCCATCCCACGCGGTTGCCCATCCACGCGTTGTTCCCATCACGGGTTGCCCATCCCACGCGGTTCCCCCATCCCACCGGTTCCCATCCCACGCGGTTCCCCATGCAAGTGGTTCCCATCCCCTGGTTCCCATCCACGTGATTCCACATGGTTCCATCCAGTGATTCCACATGGTTCCCAATCCCACACTGGTTCCCATCCCACATGGTTCCCCATTCACATGGTGTCTAGTGCCTTTTAGGTTGTTAATTTACTCAGTCTCTCATCTCAACATGCATACGGAAGTACTCTGGATCAGTACTCTGGATCAGTACTGGATCAGTACTCTGGTAGTACTCAGTTAACAACAGAGTTGATGTCATTGTTCTGGACTGTACCTTTGAGGGGAAGTGGAATCCTGCCACGCCAACGGGAGCCTCTGGATGTCTCCTTGTACTGGATACCTGGACCTGACCACAGACGACATGTCAGTGATGTGGACCCACTGGAAACTTACATCAAATCAAAGTGTATTTACACAATGTGACTAGTCCGGGTAGCCAGGCTGCCAAGGGCTACGCAGGGTCTGTGCGTTAACTAGTCCTTTAACTGGTTGTGTCCCACATGGCACCCTATTCCCTATATAGTGCACTACTTTAGACCAGAGCACTAGGCACCCTATTCCCTATATAGTGCACTACTTTAGACCAGAGTCCTATGGCAGCCTATTCCCTATATAGTGCACTACTTTAGACCAGAGCCCTATGGCAGCCTATTCCCTATATAGTGCACTACTTTAGACCAGAGCCTATGGCACCCTATTCCTTATATAGTGCACTACTTTAGACCAGAGTCCTATGGCACCCTATTCCCTACGTAGTGCAGAAAGGGAATAGGGTTCCATTTGGGGTCACGTCTCTTTGATCACTGTCTTACTTGACCTCCGGTTTCTTTCCTCAGGTGGTCCGTCCCAACGTGTTCCCTCTCCAGCTGGTATGCCAGAGCCAACCTTGATGTCTGTGGCAGAAGGCTGGGGTAGTCTCCAGTCTTCTTGGAGAACTCGTCACTCAACACAGACAGCAACACTCAGTACCGGGTCACAATTCAGGAATATGTTCAGTACCATCAACAACTATAGAAGTGACGTTGGAGAGGCAGAGAGTGTCTACAAAAACAAATATCCAGTACGACAAATCAAACAAATTGTTCATTTAAAAAACCTTAGCTACCTAATCTGATGTCCTCTGGGTACGGCTCTTTGAAGTTGAGTTTATATGGAGGACTGACAGACTCCTCCGGTGGCTTGTCTCTAATTTCCTCTACTAACTCCTTCAGGGTGTAGATATTCTTCCCGATTTCTAGAAAATAAACATATATAATATATATACAGCAATGTATAAATGATAATATACGCAGCTACATGATGTTGATGTGGCATTTAAACAGGATGACCACGTTAACTAGTTATCTGATTATCTTATCACATGAAATACTTCTGATCCGGGGTGACGTAACACCTGAAGAACATCGCGACTGATATGTGATGAAGTTTAAACCTCACCTGAAGAGGAGCTTTCTTCAAAAATCCTCCCGCATCTACGACAACATGTTCCACCATGGTAGCAGCCATCTTGGATAGCGACGTCCGCAGCATCACCCACCAACCATCAGAAACAGGAAGTAGTTCTCGCGTTGTCCGTGATTTGAGAGACAAGGGGCGTCGTGTGACGTCTTGTTGGTGTTGTTGCGGGAGAGGAAGATGGCGGCTCGCTGGAGTAGTGAGACTGTGGTCGTGGAATTGCGAGACGCGCAGGTACTTGAGTAAAAATGGTTTAATTCAGAGTTGGGGACATGTAGCTAGCTAATGCGCAATGTGATGCCAAAGAGATGTTAACTTTCCCTTGTCTGTGGTGTTGTCATGCTGTTCCTAGTGGAAACAGTGGGAGCTGTTATCTTTCTGAGTTGTCGAGAGTACTGCAATGTGTCACAGTTAAATGATGTCACACTCAGTCGCAGGACTGTTGAAGTTTTGTTTTAACAGGTCAAATGTACCAAATCACACATCCAGTGTACAGACATTGTTTTGTTTCAACAGGTCAAATGTACAGATACACATCAGTACACATTGTCGAGTACTAGTGACAGACATTGTTCGTGCACAAGTTCTCGCAGCAATATTTAGCATGAAACAAATACAAGCAACACGTGCTCACTGCTGACTCAGTACGTAACACCTGTATATAGCCTCCACATTGACTCTGTACGTAACACCCTGTATTAGCCTCCACATTGACTCTGTACCGGTACCCTGTATATTAGCCTCCACATTGACTCTGTACCGGTACCCCTGTATATAGCCTCCACATTGACTCTGTACCGGTACTCCTGTATATAGCCTCCACATTGACTCTGTACGTAATACCCTGTATATAGCCTCCACATTTGACGTGTACCGTAACCGCCTGTATATAGTCTCCACATTGACTCTGTACGGTAACCCTGTATATAGCTCCCACATTGATCTGTACCGACCCTGTATATATCCTCACTTGACTCTGTACGTACCCCTGTAATATAGCCTCCACATTGACTCTGTACCGGTACCCCTGTATAATAGCCTCCACATTGACTCTGTACCGTAACACCGGTATATGCCTCCACATTGACTCTGTACCGTAACACCTGTATATAGTCACACATTGACTCTGTACCGGTACCCTGTATATAGCCTCCACATTGACTCTGTACCGGTACCCTGTATATAGCCTCCACATTGACTCTGTACCGGTATCCCCTGTTATAGCCTCAATTGATCTGTACCGGTACCCCTGTATATAGCCTCCACATTGACTCTGTACCGGTACCTGTTATAGCCTCCACATTGACTCTGTACCGGTACCCCTGTATATAGTCTCACATTGACTCTTGTACCGTACACCCTTATATAGCCTCCACATTGACTCTGTACCGGTACCCCCTGTATATAGCCTCCAAATTGCTCTGTACCGTACCCTGTATATAGCCCCACATTGACTCTGTACGGGTACCCCTGTATATAGCTCCACATTGACTCTGTACCGGTAACCCCTGTATATAGTCTCCACATTGACTCTGTACGGTACCCCTGTATAAGCTCCACATTGTCATGTACGGTACCCCCTGTATATAGCCTCCACATTGACTCTGTACGGTATCCCTGTATATAGCCTCCAAATTGACTCTGTACCGGTAACACCCTGTATATAGCCTCACATTGACTCTGTACCGGTAACACCCTGTATATAGCCTCCACATTGACTCTGTACGGTACCCCTGTATATAGTCCACATTGACTCTGTACGTAAACCCTGTATATAGCCTCCACATTGACTCTGTACCGTACACCCTGTATTAGCTCCACATTGACTCTTACGTACACCCTGTATATAGCTCCACATTGACTCTGTACCGGTACCCCTCTGTATATAGCCTCACATTGACTCTGTACCGTAATACCTGTATATAGCCTCCACATTGACTGTACGGTACCCCTGTATATAGCCTCTACATTGACTCTGTACCGTAACACGTATATAGCTCCAATTGCTCTTACGTAACCCCTGTATATAGCCTCCACATTGACTCTGTACCGGTACCCCTGTATATGCCTCACATGACTCTGTACCGTAATCCTGTATATAGCTCCACATTGACTTGTACCGGTACCCCTGTATATAGCCTCCACATTGACTCTGTACCGGTACCCCTGTATATAGCCTCACATTGACTCTGTACCGTAACCCCTGTATATAGCCTCCACATTGACTCTTACCGTACCCTGTATATAGCCTCCACATTGACTCTGTACCGGTACCCGCTGTATATAGCCTCCACATTGACTCTTGTACGTAACACCCGGTATATAGCCTCCACATTGACTCTGTACCGTAACACCCTGTATATAGTCTCCACATTGACTCTGTACCGGTACCCCCTGTATATGGCTCCAATTGACTCTGTACCGTATCCTGATATTAGCTCAATTGATTGTACCGTACCTGTATATAGCTCCACATTGACTCTGTACCGGTACCACCTGTATAAGCCTCACACATTGACTCTGTACCGGTACCCCAACTGTAATAGCCTCCACATTGACTTGTACCGGTACCCTGTATATAGTACTCCACATTGACTCTGTACCGTACACCCTGTATATAGCCTCTCATT
>NW_019947821.1:35816-36700 GCF_002910315.2 Salvelinus sp. IW2-2015
GCAGTCTGTACCCCACTCCCTCTACCCTAATGACTGACTGCAGTCTGTACCCCACTCCCTCTACCCTAATGACTGACTGCAGTCTGTACCCCACTGAAGCAGYTGTAATAGAAAGTGCTGAACAGAGTCAAAGGGAATGAAAAGGGTAGACCTTGTGTAGGCCTGCCGTCAAAGCCTAGCAGTGTCAAGGTGCACAGGATGACACACCCCTTTTCCTCCTATTCCAACCAATCAACATAACGGAARATTAGGATTCATATCAATAGCAAGTAGCAACAACTTGAATTCATTCAATTCAATTTCTTTAGGAAAACAAAGTTAATTGAAAGTAGTTATCAATTATTTAAAAACCCAAATGTTCACAACAAATGTTTTTGTCAAAAAATGATGCACTGTTGTCTCTTTTATTTTGTCAATAAAGAAAAAAGAGAAAAAAGAAAAGGTGAATGCAGAATTTAGACAAATCCAAGAGGTGTTTTACCTTTTCTGATTCCTTCTTTCATGTCTTTTCCTCTAAAGACCTCATTTTYGGACAAGTAATGAATTTGAAACTATAACAATACTGTTGGTAGATCAACTCAAGACATTAGTAATGGATGTCAGGGTTAAAGGGCAACAGGCAAGCAACAAAAAGGAAAAGGCAAACATTACCATCACTTTGAGGAAKACTTCAAATTACATTTKATTTTGAACACTTATAGAAAATACAGAGATCTATATACAAGAGCCTCTTTGATGGTTAAACAAATACTGGACAGGAGAGCCCTCCCTTTGCCCACCTTAATGTGTCTTTGTTTTGCCAAATAAACTAGACAGTAATACCTATCATTGGATTGACAAGTTGATTTGGACGTGTGCATAGGTTTTCAGTATGTAGAGCTATT
>NW_019947821.1:37835-38684 GCF_002910315.2 Salvelinus sp. IW2-2015
CAGACAGAACTAAACGATAACCTACCATTGGGCTCGGCAGACAGAACTAAACGATAACCTACCATTGGGCTCGGGCAGACAGAACTAAACGATAACCTATCATTGGGCTCGGCAGACAGAASTACACGATAACCTACCATTGGGCTCGGGCAGACAGAACTAAACGATAACCTACCATTGGGCCCGGGCAGACAGAACTAAACGATAACCTATGTTTGAGTGTGTGTGTTMTAGTTTGATCCATCAAACCCTGTTTAAAGTTGTTGTTCTATGTAAGACCGCTGCTGTTGATGCCATATGCTCCTCAGGGGAAAAAGGGCCTAAGTAAGTAATGACACTGTACCTGCCATTTAGCAGACGTTTTTATCCAAAGCGACTTTTAGTCATGTGTGCGTACATTTTACAAACGTGTGATGTCGTGAAAATCGAACCCACTATCCTGGCGTTGCGAGTGTAATGTCTACCGACTGAGTGACGAGTTGTAACTAGCAGCAGCTAACTCCCTGACAGGCAGCGTAATGTCTACCGACTGAGTGACGAGTTGTAACTAGCAGCAGCTGACTCCCTGACAGGCAGCGTGCTGCGCCCCTCCACCAGCGCTCCCCGTGGGTTTCACTCACTCTGGTGTTCATGCTCTGGGAGAACTCCAGTATGGTGTCCACTCTGGTCCATGCATCCGGGTGCTCTTTCAGCTGGGTCAGAACCTCCTGGGCCAGCCTTTGCTGCAATGCAGGAACAGGAATGGATGAAATACCATTTTGAAACATAGAGTGTGTGCCTGTCTCTCACACACACACACACACACACACACACACACACACACACACACACACACACAAAAATAAACAC
>NW_019947822.1:0-10728 GCF_002910315.2 Salvelinus sp. IW2-2015
TCGTATCATTCTACGATTAGGTCTCCCCCATTCAAGATACTGTACTGGTGTGCGTATCATTCTAACATGGTGGGTACTACCCCCATTCAGAGTACTGAACTAGAGGTTATATTCAATTACACAATAGGTCATCGGCCCATTCAAGATACTTTCCACAGCGGCCAAAGAGACAGATGTCCGGAATAGTCATTCCTACATATGGGTCCTCCCCAAATTCAAGATAAACATAAGATCTGGTGATGGGAGCGCTCGGGTTATCGGCATTCTACATGGCTCTCCCCATATCAGATACTGAGTGCCTCGGGTGTGCGGATAATCATTCTAACATGAGGGCATCCCCATCAGCAAATCACCTCCTGGTTCTGGTGGTGCTTCCAGTGACATCTAACATTAGGTACTCCCCCAGTTCCACATACTGAGTGCTGTGCGGTCGGGGTCGTACTCACTCTATCCCATGGTGCCTCCCCCAATTCAGATCCATGACGGCTAGGTCCGACATTCTACATCCCAATGCGTCATCCCCATCTCAGAGACCTGATCTGAGCTTGGTCGTGATCAATTCCCCATCACAGAGTTGGGTCTCCCATTCAGATACTGTCTGGTGGTCGTATCATCTACATGTCTCAGCCACCCATTCAGATACGTCTGGTGGTCGTCATCATTCTACAGTGCGTCTTCCCCCATTCAGATACTGTCTGTGTGTGTCGTTCATTCTACATGGTCTCCCCATTCAGATTAGCTGCTCTGGTGCCTACGGCTATCACTTCCTATCATGCGTGCTTCCCCATTCAGATACTGTTGTGGGTGGTCTGTATCATTCTACAATGGTTTCTCCCCCATCAAGTACTGTCTGGTGGTCGTTAATCATGTCGTACATGGTCTTCCCCATTCAGATACTGTCTGGTGGTTCGTATCATTCTACATGGTCTCCCCATTCAGATACGTCTGGTGGTTCGTATCATTCTACATGGTCTCCCCATTCAGATACTGTCTGGTGGTCGTATTCATTTACATGTCTCCCCATTCAGATACTGTCTGGTGTCGTATCATTCTACATGTCTCCCCTTCAGATACTGTAGGTGGTCGATATCATTCTACATTTGGTCTCCCCATTCAGATACTGTCTGGTGGTCGTATCATTCTACATGGTCTCCCCATTCAGATACTGTCTGGTGGTCTGTATCATTCTACATGCGTCTCCCCATTCAGATACTGTCTGGTGGTCGTATCATTCGTACATAGGTCCCTCCCCCTCAACTCTGCCTCCCCAGCTATACAATTCTAGTCTATGTCTACTGCCCCAATTCTTTACACGCAACCATCGGTTGCGTCTCTCCATTCAGCGCGGATACTGTTGTCGCATCGATACTGTCCATGCATTCTACGTATCCAGGCCCTGTTCTCACCAATTCAGATACTGGTCTGGTGGCCGTAATCATTCTGACCCATGGTCTCCCCATTCAGATACTGTCTGGTTTTTCATCGTACTATGGGTTTCTCCCCATTCATGATCGTCGGTAGTCCCAGACAGTCAGTTGGTTCCCCATGTGGACTCAGTGAGGCCTCCCTTAAGCATCGGCGCTACCTTGCAACGCAACAGCCGTTGCGGCGTATCATCCTCCCACGGAAGGACCAGGAGCATAGAGAATATGTCCATGGAAACATCGCCAATTGTGTAAGTCGCTCTGCCTCCAAGAGGTCGGGTCTGCCTAAATGACTTTAAATGTAAAATGTTAAATGACGGATGGTCTCCCCCATTCAGATACTGTCTGTGAGGCTCCCTGTATCATTACTACCGATGGTTCTCCCCATTCAGATACGTGGTCTGGAGGTGGGTCCGTATCATTCTACATGGTCTCGCCCATTTCAGATACTGGGAATGGAGTGGATCGTGTTATCATTCTACCCAATGGTACTACCCCCAATTTACAAGATAATTCCTAGTCTGCAGGATATCCTCCCGTAGCGTATCATTCTATGCATGGCTCTCCCCTCTCCAAGACAGACTATGTCTGCGTGGTACACGTCACTCGAATCTACATTACATAGGCCGTCTCCCCCATTCCATGCGACCTACTGCCGTCCCTAGGTTGTACGTGATCTGTATTCTTACATCCCCGGTCTCCCCGGATTCGGAGGATACTTGTCTCGGTGGTACAGTATCAATCCTCTACAACCATGGTCTCCCCATTTCAATACTGTGCTGTGGTGTATCATTCCTACATGAGGTCTGCCCCATATCAGATCCTGTCTGGTAGGTTGTATTCATTCTCATACCCCATTACCGGTGCTCCCCTATTCAGATACTCGAGTCTGCGCCACCAAACACGATGGTCAGCTATCATTCGACAGGTCTCAGGACCCCTCTCACAGATAAAGCCTGTGCGATACTAGTGAGTCGGTGATCATCTAACGCCATGTGGCACCCCACTTCAACCCATACTAAGCCTATATGCTGTCGTAGTGTATCATTCTACATGGTCTCCCCATTCAGATACTGTCTGGTGGTCGTATCATTCTACATGGTCTCCCCATTCAGATCAGAATAAAGGAATCCGTATCCTACAGTAATAACACCATTCCAGACTTCTCCTGAATGAACTATTTGAATAAACAAAATACTTAAAAAGCAGTTTTGATTAAAAAGTTTGGTCATTACTTCTTAAGACGAAGAACAACGCGTTGTTTAAGAGGATCCCTGGTGGCGCCGTGGCTGATGGGAGTTGTAATGTGGTGTGAAAGGTAATGAAGGAGCACTTAGAAACTCATTTGAAGTAGAAAACCACTCAGCTCCGGCAACCATCCAATTAACCAGCACAATTAAACACTTCAATTAAACCAACCAATTAAACACTTCAACTTCAAATTGAAATTAGAACGATTGTTTTGTGAATATTGAAAAAAAGTTTAAACTTTAGAAACTCAAATCAGTGTATGTGACATAAATAATATATTACTAATGACCACTATATAGGCCATGTTGACTTCTGTTAGATACATTATTAATGATGACCCCTATATTAGTTGTGATATGGTGTCATCAGTCACTGTTTGTCATCGCTCTCTTGATAAGACCATAGGATACTTATACCTTAACTATAGATACGAACAGCCTCAATCGTCGAGGCATGGACTCTACAAGGTGTTTCGAAAGCATTCCGAAGGAATGCTGGCCCATGTTGACTCCAATGCTTCCCACAGCTTCCCACACACCACTTCTCCATTGTTTTTTAAAATAATTTTTTGAAACAAGTTATTTTTTTCATTTCACTTCACCAATTTGGACTATTTTGTGTATGTCCATTACATTAAATCCAAATAAAAATCTATTTAAACTACAGGTTGTAATGCAACAAATTTGGAAAAATGCCAAGGGGGGTGAATACATTTGCAAGGCACTGTAGCCTGTGCACGTTCTGCCACTGTTCTCACTGCCCGAGATACATTTTCACCTTTGGCATGAAGGTTGTTTGTGCCAGTGTGGATGACGATGTTGTCAGGGGTGTCAATCCTGGTCTGACTGAGTAGCTGCATTACACTGTCAGTTGTAGGACACCAGAACTTATACACCTGGTGTCTAGGGAATAATCTTTCCTGGACTAAGAACTTCCCATTCGAATCATAAAGGATTGCAGTTGTGGGTGATTGTCTGGCTGGAGCACACTGGGAGGCTGGTTGGTTGACCTGGGCTGGAGCAGACTGGGAGGCTGGTAGGTTGACCTGGGCTGGGTTCACCTGGGTTGGAATAGACTGGTAGGTTGACCTGGGCTGGAGCAGACTGGGAGGCTGGAGCAGACTGGGAGGTCCTGGTTGGTTCACCTGGGCCTGGAGCAGACTGGTAGGCTGGTCAGGTTGACCTGGGCGGAGCAGACTGGGAGGCTGGAGCAGAACTGGGAGGCTGGTTGGTTGACCTGGGTCTCGGAGCAACTGGAGGCCCTGTTGTTTGCCTGCTCGGAGCAGACTGGGAGGCGGAGCAGACTGGGAGGCATGGTAGGGTTGACCTGGGCGGGGTTACACCTGGGTTTGAGGCAGACCTTGCGGTAGGTCTTTGACCCTGGGGCTTGGAGCATCACTGGGGCGATGGAACTCGGTAGTCTTGATCTCCTGGACTAGAGCAGACTCGGGAGGTCCTGGCTAGGTTGACCTGCGTCTGCTGCCTGGGTTCACCTGGGCTTGGAGCAGACTGGTAAGGATTGGACCTGGGGGCAGAACGGCGGAGGTCTTCCTCCTAGTCATCGCAGATCCCTAGGAGGCCTTTGTATGGTTCAGACTCTGTCTGAGCGAGGGTGATTATCCCACTCTGGGAAAAAGCAGACTGGTGGAGTACTGGGTCAGAGCACGAACTGCGGAAGGCTATATGAGTGGCAAGACAATAGAGAGACACCGGGGCATGAGAGAAGTGGTGAGGCCATAGGCTGGTCTCGGTTCCATGAGCTTTATGTGCTGACAGTAACCCAGAATGTCTTGCAGTCCGTCTGAAAGAGAGAGGTATTATAATATGGCGCAGTCTACTTGATCTGTGTTGGAAATGTGCTGAGCGGTATGTTACCTCCGCTCCACTTCTGGCTTATCTCCACTCCTCGTATCAGAGATGGTCCCTGAGGTACATGAGTACTACTTATGCGACGTCAAGTTTCACCAACGATAAGTTTAGCTCGAAGTTGATGCCCGTCGCGGTCTTTTCCCTGGAGACTGGTTTAAGTCTTCTTCTCTTAAGTTTCTGGAAGTGTCCTCCTCTTGAGCTGCTCTTCTGAGTCACTGACCTCTGCTTCGACGAGAGAGAGGGTGTGTTGGAAACGTGCAGTAGCAGTCGCTGGTGTTGTAGCCATGTCTTGGGCGCGTCCTGCTGCAGGTGTTGAGTAAGATATGAGGACAATATTAGAGGAGGCTTGATTTTGAGGTGTTGTCCACACGGGCTCATTGTGGACGTCTGAGTGTTTCTGCTAGCATAGTTGAGGTAAAAGTAAGAGAAGGGAGACCACTCTTGCGAGAAGGTTGTTGGTGTTGTTCAGGCAATGTCTCCTTTGGTGCGCTGTCTGTCTGCAATGGTGAAGGTGGTAGAGGACACTTGAAGAGGACTTTATTTAGGGGGTCCAACGATTACCATTTAACTTTCTCTCCTCATGTTTTTATAGAGATAGATTGCTCAGCTAGTTAGGTAGTGCGGAAGATAAGTTCAAAAGCACCTGAGACCTTGAAATCAGCGCTGTGTATATCATACATGTCCATTATTGTATAAGTTAACTTATATGATACGTGTTGCATCTCGGTTCATTACTTCTTACAAAAATGTGATGCTGACATGTCTCGCATTTGGCTGATTCCTCTTACTTTTGAAAGAGAAATGGTTAGCAAAAACCCTTTTCGCTCATGTCCTAAATGATCTTGGATATAAACATATTATATATTTGCTGTTTGTTGCAACCTGGTAAGTCATACAACCAGGCATGTACCAATGGTCATGAAGTTAAAACTTCTTACTAGCTTCCTCCCGTTGGATGTCGGTGGTAAACAGTTATCCGATACAACTCACGACAGGTTGAGTTGCACAATGTTATGAGAAATTAGACATACTTCTTATCTTGATGCCAAAAAAGTCGTTGCTATTTCTTGTCTATTGGTCTTATTGTCACTCTGAGTTTCAGTTAAAGTAGGGACTGTTTTACTTAGGATGTCCCTTTTTGTCTTCTGATCCAATATATTTTTTTGTTCTATTGTCCTTTATAAACTAGATTATCTATTTTTTTTTAACACTAGCTATAGCGTATTTTAAGGCACAGAGATTTTCCACTCTAGCTCACTTGCTTCCCTTAGCCAACTGGTAAACAACCGAGCTCAGCTAAGTATAACTAACTGTACAATTACTGAAAAATTTTTAGTTTTTCAAAAAGCTACTCTTTCTGTTGTTTGTTGCTTGTTTTGTCTCTCCGATTCAGTGCTGCACGTACTTCTCTTTAGCTTTTTCCCTGGATGTAAATTCGACATTTCAATACTTTTGTGATAACTTACATTTTTCTTTTTGATGCAAGTCTGAGCTGCTCCGATTTTTGGAAGAATCTCTCGTCACACTCTTCTTCTCTCTCTCATTCTCTCTTCTTCTCATCGTAACTCTCCACTGTTAACACTACCCTCCAAATTCCTACCTCTTCGCACCTTTCCCATCAGTGTCTCTCTCTCTCTCGTGTCTCTCCTCTTCTCGCTTCTCACCTCTCCTATCTCTACTTCTCTCTTCCACCCTAAATCGCCTCTCACTCAGTTATTTTTTTCTGTCATTCTCTTTGTGCTCTCCTTCTCTTCTTGCTCTCTCTCTGGTTCATCACTCAATGCTATTCTTCTCTTTCTTCTTGAAGGATGATTATCTTTCTTAACTTTTAACTTATATTTTTTCCTGTTTTCGATTTTTTTTTCTTTTCCATGTTTAAGGTCTCAATTACCCCCCTCCCTTGTTATTATTTTTGAACTTAACTTCTTGTGTTTATACTATATACTATTCTGCTTCTCCCTCACCTTCTCGGTCTATTCTCTTTCGTGGTCTTTTTTACTTCTTCTAAAACTATCTCTCTACTTTTTTCTCTTATACGTTCTTATCGCATAGTCTATATTATTTCAATAGTGGAGACACCTGGGCTTAGGGTGGAGTCCGCAAAGATCACACCTGTGGGCTAGTAAAACATCACCAGGTATTGCCAACGCACACCACATTATGGGGTCAAAACGGGCATCCAGTTCCTTCCTTCCTATCCAGGAAGCGAGACTACAACCAACACCCTGGCTGCGTTTCAAAGTCATAAAAGACACGCCCTCGTCCACTTCCCCTCGCCTTATGCCCTTGGGGGAATCCCCGTGGCTATATTTGTCGTCGGTCCAAATGATTAACCAAGCAAGGGAAGTTTGCATCGTAAGCCCTTCAGCCCTCGTTTTTAATGGAGTTTGCGAGTGTACAATTATGTTCACTTYGGGGCCTGAAACGCCCCATAATTCAATTTGTGATGATTGTACATCTGCTAAGAAATGTCAGCCAAAACGTAAAACCTCAACGTCGATATGAATGAATGTAAATAAGTTAGAAATTGTGCTACTAACGCACAAACACGTCTCGTGAAAGTAATTCTGTTTTTGTTTGGTTAGCTTTTGGAAGTTCCAGCTAGGCAGCCGAACGTTAGTTAGCTAATTAATTTGCTAGTTGTCATACAGTAGGCGTATATTAATAATTATATATTTAATATAAGTAGACATACAATTATAATTGACTGTAGAGCATATAAAGCACCCACAAGCTACCGGTGGCTGAAAACACAATCATCGCAGGACGAACGAGTGACACCTTTCCGGGAAAGGCCGGTGCATTTAAAATTCATTCCTTCATTCCTCCCTCGCCCCTCGCCCTGCAAGTGTCAACTCGTCAGACGTCATGAAACGTCATCAGAAGTGTCCACTTCATTTGAGGACAGAGGGGAGAGGGTGTGTCTGTACATTTCCCTCGGCTCTCCATCATCTGCCCTTGAATGACGTTTCCCATCCGAGTCACTTCTGACCTTCAAAAGGAGCACGATGATCTGAACGATGACCTTGTGGAACGGCATGGAAGTTGTACCTAATTTACAACCAACTTCAAGCTATTTATGTACCTAGCAAGCTAACATAGCACTCCTGTCAGGTAGATAGCTACAGATACCCACAGCTGGCTAGCTAGCTTTTAATTTATTCCAATACAAAGCTAAATCGAGGACCGAGGGGCAACGTTTGTGAATTGGAAGGCAACTTAAAATGGCAATCAAACTGCATCCTGTTTCAACATGGATTCCCCCTTGCTCCCAGGTTCAGTTCAGACCCCTTAGGAAGAGAGTGACCTTCCACAAGACCATCAGTATTCAAGGCCCCTGGTCCTAAACGCCTCTCCTTCCCCTGTCCTCCACTCCTTCCCTGTCAGTCCCTCTCTTACTTTTGGTCCCTGGACTCAGGGCTCAAGCAAGGGGTCAGAGCGACTAGGGGAACATTAAAAAGAAAGAGGCCTATTTCCCTGGATACCTTCGCTCCCCAGCTTCACGGTGCCAGCTTTTGTCAGATCCATGTGGAAACTCGAAAGGCAATTTACATTAATAAAGGGGTAAGGTGTAGATTTGGTCTATAATCAGCTAGGACATTACACCGTATCCAGAACACAAGCAGAGCGAGACAGACAAAAGATTTTTCAAATAGTTATTAATAAAAAAAGCAAAAAATTCCAGATATATAACAATAAATAAAAATGCATACCTTGAAACACAACGAATAGGCCAGTTATGTCTTGTTGTTGTGTGTCGTATTGTTAACATATACAATATGTGTCTTACATTATACTCTCACCTCCAACGTAGATGTCTTCTAAAATACTGGCAAGGTTCACTGAAGAGGAGAAGGGAAGGGATGAGAGAGAAAGGGGAGAGAGAGAGAGGACCAGGCAGAATAAGAGGAGAGGGGCAGAGGAGAGAAGAGAAGAGGCAGGCAGAGAAGAGAAGGGCAAGAGAGAGAGAAGGGCAGAGAGAGAGAGGAAGGGAGAGAGAGCAAGAGATAGGGGAGAGAGAGAGAGAAGGGGAGAGATGAGAGAACGCTGCCAGGCAAGCCAGCAGGCACGTAGCGAAAGGGAGGAGAGAAGGAAGAAGAGGGAGAAGGGAGGAGGAGAGAAGGAGCAGAGAAGGGGACGAGGATGAAGAGAGAAGGGGAGGAGGAGAGAGGAG
Organism: Salvelinus sp. IW2-2015; assembly: GCF_002910315.2. Lineage (NCBI taxonomy): Eukaryota > Metazoa > Chordata > Actinopteri > Salmoniformes > Salmonidae > Salvelinus > Salvelinus sp. IW2-2015. Next base: position 8,718 of record NW_019947822.1, read on the forward strand.
ACGGGCACAGAGGAGAGAAGGAGAGAGAAAGAGAAGGGCAGAGAGAGGGAAAGGGGAGAGAGAGAGAGAGGGGAGACGAGAGAGGAGAAGGGTGAGAGAGAGAGAGAAGGGGAAGAGATGAGCATGAGGAGCAGAGAAAGGAGAGTGAGGATAGCGAGAGAAGGAGAGAGTATTAGAGCAGTATGTACGGCCGGCCGATGTCCTGTTACCAAAAAATAGCCCCTTACAACACTGCTACTCACGCAAAGAGAGAAGGGCAATAGAGAGAGAGAGAGAAGGGCAGATAGGAATGGAGAGCAGGGAGGGAAGGGAGCAGAGAGAGAAGGGCAGAGAGGCAGAGAACTGAAGGGCAGGAGGAGGGGGAAAAGGAAGAGAAGAAGGGCAGAGAGAGAGAAGGGGAGAGAGGGCAGAGAGAGAACAGGGCAACAGAAAGGAGATGATGGGCAAAGGAGAGAGAGTCTTGGGAGTCTAAGAATAGAGTTATGTGAGGAGAAGGGGAGACGAGGGAAGAGAGAGGAAGGGGAGAGGAAGGAGAGAGAAGAGAGAGAAGAGGGAGAGAGAGGCGGAGATGAGGGAGAGGGAGAAGGGAGGAGGGCAGAGAGAGGAGAGAAGGGGAGGAGGGCAGAGAGAGAGAAGGGGGGAGAAGAGAGAGAGAGGAGAGAGGAGGGAAGAAGGGGGACCGGAGGTAGAGAGAAGTAAGGGAGAGAGAGGGGCAGAGAGCGAGAGAAGGAGAAGGGGAGAGAGAAGAGAAAGGGGAGAGAGAGAGAGAAAGGGGAGAGAGGAGGAGGAAGGGGACAGAGAGAGGAGAGAAGGGCAGAGAGAGAGAAAGGAGGAGAGAGAGGAAGAGGGCGAGAGAGGCAGAGAGAGGGAAGGAGCAGGAGAGAGAGAGGGCCAGAGAGAGACGAGGAGGGGGAGAGAAGAGGGGGAAGAATGGGATGGACTCTCTCGCTGTCTAGATGCAGTGAGGTCCAGGAGCGGCATGTTATGCAGGCGGAGTAAATTCTCATCATGGTACTCTGTACGGTACCAGCTGTGAGTGAGACCAGGCCTGTGATCTGTCCTCTCGGCCCCACTAGAAGGCCCTACCTCCGGGGGGTAAGAGAGGTGGGGAGGAATCTGGGTACCTTGAAAACCTGCCCCGTGAAACAGACAGGACCAGGGGTTTAAAAGTTCACTCTGAGCAGGTTAAAACCCCAGGCTTCTGTCTCAGTGGGTCACAGGTGGTGGTAGGGACTGACTGGAGAGGAGCAGGTGGATCATTCACACACCAGCCACACAACACACACACAACACGACACCACCGCACACACAGATCTTAAGGCCTACTGGCACACCACCACAACACCACACCCACACTACCACACACGATCAATCCTATACACAACCACGACACCAAACACACAGGCACAAGAGCATCAAGTGTTGTTTTGCAGCGAGGCACCCGATGGTGAGAGAGGAGGTCACAGGTGAAGCGGGGAGAGGAGGTCCACAGGTGATGAGAGGAGGTCACAGGTGAGACGAGGAGGTACAGGTGAGAGAGGAGGTCACAGGTGAGAGAAAGCCAGGCACAGTGAGAGGGCACAAGGTGAGCAGGAACGGAGGATCAACAGGTGAATGAGAGGAGGTCACAGGGTGAAGAGGAGGTCACAGGTCCAGAGAGAGGTCACAGGTGAGAGAAGAGGTCACCGGTCGAGAGGAGTGTTCACAGGTGAGAGAGGAAGGTCACAGGTAGAGGAGTCTCAAGGGAGAGAAGGTACACTAGGTGAGAGAAGAGGTTTCACAGGTGGAGAGACGAAGAGGTTCACGAGAAGAGGTCCATGAGAGAGGGGTCACCAGGTGAGAGAGAGAGGGTGCACAGGTGAGAGGAGGTCACCACAAGGTGAGAGAGGGAGGGTCACATGTGAGAGAAGGAGGTCACAGGTTGGAGAGAAAGGCACCGGAGAGAGAGGTCCACAGTGAGAGAGAAAGGTCACAGGTGAGAGAAGGAGGTCCACCAGGTGAGAGAGGAGCC
>NW_019947822.1:12270-15976 GCF_002910315.2 Salvelinus sp. IW2-2015
TGATCTGCCCCCTTTGGTGGAAGGCTGAGGGGGGGGGGGGGGGGGGAATGATTGCGATTGGACCTCACCCTCACGTCACCACATCAGTGTAAGTGTTGTGTATGCATTTAGAGATAAAGACCTGTAAAGAAAACTCTTGGGACTGATGACTTCCCCAGTCAACCAGAAACACACACCAGGTGTGTTGCGAGCATGTGATATACCATGCACTGACACAAGCATGGATTACCTGAGGGAATAACGAGAGGGCGCTCTGCTTTTCACTTGTGAGTGAGAGAGAGGCAGCTCTGCTCTTGCACGGTGGATGAGAGAAGAGGCAGCTCTGCTCTTCCTGTGGATGAGAGAGAGGCAGCTCTGCTTTTCACTGTGATGAGAGAGAGGCAGCAATCTGTCTTTTCACTGTGGTTGAGAGAGAGGCAGCTCTGCTTTTCACTGTGGATGAGAGGGAGGCAGGCTCGCTTGTCTTCACTGTGGATGAGGAGAGCAGCTCTTGTTTTCACTTGTGGCATAGTAGAGAGAGGCAGCTCTGCTTTTCACTGTGGATGAGGAGAGGCAGCTCTGCTCTTCACTGTGGAATGGAGAGGGCAGCTCTGCTTTTCCGTGGATGAGAGAGGGCACTCGCCTGTGGATGAGAGAGAGTCAGCTTGCTTTTCACATGTGGATGAGAGAGAGGCAGCTCTTGCTTTCACTGGATGAGGAGAGGAGCTCTGCTTTTCCTGTGGATGGAGAGAGGCAGCTCTGCTTTTTCACTGTGGATGAGAGAGAGGCGGCTCTGCGCTTTTCACTTGTGGAGAGGAGAGGCAGCTCTGCTTTTCACTGTGGATGAGAGAGGCAGACTCTGCCTTTTCACTGTGGAGGAGAGAGAGGCAGCTCTGCTTTCTACTGTGGATGAGAGAGGCAGCTCTGCTTTTCACTGTGGATGGAGGAGGCAGTCTGCTTTTCACTGTGGTGAATGGAGAAGAGCAGCTCTGCTTTTCACTGTGGATGAGAGAGGGCAGCTCTGCTTTTCACTGTGGTGAGAGAGAGGCGCTCTTGGCTTTTCACTGCTGGGATGAGAGGGAGAGAGCTTGCTTTTCACTGTGGATGATCGAGGAGGCTCTTACTGTGGATAGAGAGGGCAGCTCTGCTTTTCACTGTGATGAGAGAGAAGGCAGCTCTGCTTTCACTGTGGATGAGAGAGAGGAGCTTGCTTTTAGTGGATGCAGAGAGGCAGTCTGCTTTTTCACTGTGGATGAGAGAGAGGCAGCTCTGCTTTCCACTGTGGATGAGAGAGGGCCAGCTCTGCTTTTCACTGTGGATGAGAGAAGGCAGCATCCTCGCTTGTTCACTGTGGATGAGAGGAGGCAGCGTCTGCTTTTCATGTGGATGAGGAGAAGCAGCTCTGCTTTTCACTGTGGATGAGAGAGAGCAGCTCTGCTTTTCACTGTGGATGAAGAGGGAGGCAGCTCTGCCTTTTCACTGTGGATAGAGAGAGGCAGCTCTGCTTTCTATAGTCGGTATGAGAGAGAGGCCGCTCATGCTTTTCACGAGTGGATGAGAGGAGGCAGCTCTGCTTTCACTGTGGTATGAGAGGAGGACTGCTCTGTTGATTTCACTGGTGGATGAAGAGAGAGGCAACTCTGCTTTTTCACGTGGTGAGAAGAGAGCAGCTTGCTCTTTCACTGTGGATGAGGAGAGAGCGACTCTGCTCTTCACTGTGTGAATTGAGAGAGAAGGCAGCTCTGCTTTTCACTGTGGATGAGAGAGAGGCAGCTCTTGCTTTTCATGTGGATGAGAGAGAGGCACTCTGCTTTTCACTGTGGATGAGAGAGAGGCGGCTCTGTCATTCACTGTGGATGAGAGGAGAGGCACTCTGCTCTTCACTGTGGATGATGAGAGAGCAGCTCTCGCTCTCCTGTGGAGTGGAGAGGAGGCTAGCTCTGCTTTTCCCTGTGGTGAGAGGAATCTTCTCTTCGGGGTGGAGGTCACAGGTGAGAGAGGAGGTCACAGGTGAGAGAAGAGGTCACAGGTGAGAGAGGAGGTCACAGGTGAGAGAGGAGATCACAGGTCAGAGAGGAGATCACAGGTCAGAGAGGAGGTCACAGGTCAGAGAGGAGATCACAGGTCAGAGAGGAGGTCACAGGTGAGAGAGGAAGAACAAACTGAGAAGCCCCATGTCAAATCAAAGTTTATTTGTCACGTTTGCCGGATACAACAGTAGACCTTAGAGTGAAATGCTTACTTACAGGCTCTAACCAATAGTGCAAAAAAATGTGTTAGGTGAACAATAGGTAAGTAAAGAAATTAAACAACAGGTAAAAGACAGGCTATATACAGTAGCGAGGCTATAAAAGTAGCGGGGCTACATACAGACACCGGTTAGTCAGGCTGATTGAGGTAGTATGTACATGTAGATATGGTTAAAGTGACTATGCATATATGATGAACAGAGAGTAGCAGTAGCGTAAAAGAGGGGTTGGCGGGCGGTGGGTGAACACAATGCAGATAGCCCGGTTAGCCAATGTGCGGGAGCACTGGTTGGTCGGACCAATTGAGGTAGTATGTACATGAATGTATAGTTAAAGTGACTATGCATATAAGATAAACAGAGAGTAGCAGCAGTGTAAAAGAGGGGTTGTGGGGGGGGCACACAATGCAAATAGTCCGGGTAGCCATTGGTTACCAGGAGTCTTATGGCTGGGGGGTAAAAACTGTTGAGAAGCCTTTTTGTCCTAGACTTGGCACTCCGGTACCACTTGCCATGCGGTAGTAGAGAGAACAGTCTATGACTGGGGTGGCTGGGGTCTTTGACAATTTTTAGGGCCTTCCTCTGACACTGCCTGGTATAGAGGTCCTGGATGGCAGGGAGCTTATCCCCAGTAATGTACTGGGCCGTACGCACTACCCTCTGTTGTGCCTTGCAGTCAGAGGCAGAGCAATTGCTGTACCAGGCAGTGATGCAACCGGTCAGGATGCTCTCGATTTTGCAGCTGTAGAAACTTATGAGGATCTCAGGACCCATGCCAAATCTTTTTAGTTTCCTGAGGGGGAATAGGCTTTGTCGTGCCCACTTCATGACTGTCTTGGTGTGTTTGGACCATTGTAGTTTGTTGACAAGAGTTAACTTGTTAACTTCAAAGCATCCTTTACTCACGCTGCCAAACATACCCTCGTAAAACTGACTATCCTAACGATCCTTGACTTCGGCGATGTCATTTACAAAATAGCCTCCAACACTCTACTCAGCAAACTGCATGCAGTCTATCACAGCGCCATCCGCTTTGTCATCAAAGCCCCATATACTACCCACCACTGCGACCTGTATGCTCTCGTTGGCTGGCCCTCGCTTCATTTCCGTCGCCAAACCCACTGGCTCCAGGTCATCTATAAGTCTTTGCTAGGTAAAGCCCTGCCGCTGGAGACTCATATCTCCCTCACTACTTTAAAGTACCGCTGTCAGAGCAGCTCACAGATCACTGCACCTGTACATAGCCATCTGTAAATGCCATCCCAACTGCCTCCTCCCCTACTTATTATTATTGCTCCTTTGCCCCCAGTATCTCTACTTGCACATTCATCTTCTGCACATCTACCATTCCAGTGTTTAATTGCTAAATTGTAATTTATTTGTTGACCTATGCCTATTTATTGCCTTACCTCCTCACGCCATTTGACAGACTGTATATGACTGTTCTCATGTGTTATACTGATATGTTCTGTTTATTCT
>NW_019947822.1:16001-19631 GCF_002910315.2 Salvelinus sp. IW2-2015
TTATCTCATCTCACTGGTCACCATGCAGCACCCAACCCGTAGACGGTGCTCCATGCAGGTATATCTCACTTGTTATCCCCAAAGCCAATCCCTCGTTTGGCCACCTTTCCTTCAGTTCTCTGCTGCATGACTGACGAATTGTAAACATCACTTGAAGCTGGAGACTCATATCTCCCTCACTACTTTAAGTACCAGCTGTCAGAGCAGCTCACAGATCACTGCACCTGTACAAGCCCATCTGTAAATAGCCATCCAACTGCCTCATCCCATACTGTTATTATTTATTTGCTCCTTTGCACCCAGTATCTCTACTTGCACATTCATCTTCTGCACATCTACCATTCCAGTGTTTAATTGCTAAATTGTAATTTATTTTGCTACTATGGCCTATTTATTGCCTTACCTCCTCACGCCATTTGTACCACACTGTCCATGTGTAACTCTGTGTTGTTGTTTGTGTCGAACTGCTTTGCTTTATCTTGGCCAGATCACAGTTGTAAATGAGAACTTGTTCTCAACTAGCCTACCTGGTTAAATAAAGGTGAAATAATAATATTTTTTTTACATTTATTTTTCTTTTAACATTATTAAAGTGGCATAATTTAAAGTTGCTAGGAATACATTTATTAAAGGGGCCAATGATTTGAGTCTGTATGTAGGCAGCAGCCTCTCTGTGTTTGTGATTGCTGTTTAACAGTCTGATGGTCTTGAGATGGAATCTGTTTTTCAGTCTTTCGGTCCAAGCTTTGAGCTTCTGTACTGACCTCGCCTTCTGGTATGTAACGGGGTGAACAGGCAGTGGCTCGGGTGTTTGTTGTTCTTGATGATATGTTTGGCCTTCCTGTGACTTCGGGTGCTGTAGGTGTCCTGAAGGGCAGGTAGTTTGCCAGCCATCCTTGCAGTTGTGGGTGGTGCAGTTGCCGTACCAGGCGTTGATACAGCCCAACAGGATGCTCTCAATTGTGCATCTGCAAAAGTTTGTGAGGGCTTTAGGTGACAAGCCAAATATCTTCAGCCTCCTGAGGTTGAATAGGTGCTGTTGCGCCTTCTTCACCACACTGTCTGTGTGGGTGGACCATTTCAGTTTGTCTGTGATGTCTACGCTAAGGAACGTAAAACTTTCCACCTTCTCCACTACTGTCCCATCAATGTGGATAGGGGGAAGGGGGGTGCTCCCTCTACTGTTTCCTGAAGTCCACGATCATCTCCTTTGTTTTGTTGACGTTGAGTGTGAGGTTGTTTCCTGACACCACACTCAGAGGGCCCTGACCTCCTCCTGTAGGTTGTCTCGTCGTTTTTTGTAATCAAGCCCACTACTGTTGTGTCATCTGCAAACTTCATGATTGAGTTGGTGGCGTTCATGGCCATGCAGTCATAAGTGAACAGGGAGTACAGGAGAGGGCTGAGCATGCACCCTTGTGGGCCCCAGTGTTGAGGAACAGCGAAGTGGAGATATTGTTTCCTACCTTCACCACCTGGGGGCGGCCAGTCAGAAAGTCCAGGACCAATTGCACATGGCAGGGATCAGACCCAGGGTCTCCAGCTTAATGATGAGTTTGGAGGTCACTATGGTGTTGAATGATGAGCTGTAGTCAATGAACAGCATTCTTACATAGGTATTCCTCTTGTCCAGATGGGATAGGGCAGTGTGATGGCGATTACATTGTCTGTGGACCTGTTGGGGCGGTATGCAAACTGAAGTGGATCTAGGGTGTCGGGTAAGGTGGAGGTGATATGATCCTTGACTAGTCTCTCAAAGCACTTCATGATGACAGAAGTGAGTGCTACGGGGCGGTAGTCATTTAGTTCAGTTATCTTTGCCTTTTTGGGTACAGGAACAATGGTGGCCATCGTGAAGCATGTGGGGACAGCATACTGGGATAGGGAGTGATTGACTATGTCCGTAAAAACACCAGCCAGCTGGTCTGTGCATGCTTCGAGGACGCGGCTAGGGATGCCATCTGGGCCAGCAGCCTTGCGAGGGTTAACATGTTTAAATGTCTTACTCATATCTGCCACGGAGAAGGAGAGGGGGGGTAACAGGCCGCGTCGGTGGCACTGTGTTATCCTCAAAGAAGGTGCTTAGTTTGGCTGGAAGCAAGTCATCGGTTTCCGTGTCGTGTCTGGTTTTATTTTTGTAGTCTATAATTTCCTGTAGACCCTGCCACATATATTTCGTGTCTGAGCCGTTGAATTGCGACTCCACTTTGTCCCTGTACCGGCATTTTGCTTGTTTGATTACCTACTTGCGGAGGAAATAACTACACTGTTTATATTCAGCCATATTCCCAGTCATCTTGACATCGTTAAATGCGGTGGTTCGCGCTTTCAGTTTTGTGCGAATGCTGCCATCTATCCACGGTTTCTGGTTAGGGAAGGTTTTAATAGTCACAGTGGGTACAACATCTCCATTACACTTCCTTATCACTCACTCACCGAGTCAGCGTATAAATCAATGTTTTTCTCTGAGGTTGGCCGGAACATTTCCCATTCAGAGTGACAAAAACAGTCTTGAAGCGTGGATTCCGATTTGTCAGACCAGTGTTGAATGGTTCTAGTCACCGGTACATCCTGTTTGAGTTTCTGCCTGTAGGACGGTAGGAGCAAAATGGAGTCGTGGTCAGATTTGCCGAAAGGATGGTTGGGGAGGGCCTTGTATGCATCGTGGAAGTTCGAGTAGTAGTGACTTTAACCTGCTTTCATGTACATATCTACCTCAAATACCTTATTATTATCTATCCTGATACCTAGTCACTTTACCCTGCTTTCATGTACATATCTACCTCAAATACCTTATTATTATCTATCCTGATGCCTGGTGACTTTAAAAATACTTTAAAGTACTACTGAAGTAGTTTTTGTTGTTGTGGTACTTGTACTTTACTTTACTATTTATATTTTTTACTTTTACTTCACTACATTCCTAAATAAAATAATTTACCTTTTACTCCATACATATTCCTTGATACCCAAAAGTACTCGTTACATTTTGTATACTTAGCATGACAGGAAAATGGCCTAATTCACACACTTATCAAGAGAACATCCCTGGTCATCCCTACGCCTACTGCTCTGATGCTGGAGGACTCCTAACAGGAAAAATGGTCAATTCCTACTCCCGACCCACTCTGACCTGAGGACTCACATATAACCACACCCCAGAGAAGACACCCTCCCCTGTATCCCTACTGCGCTCTGTGTGGACAGACTAAAACAGAGAACATTCCTGGCATCCTACTGCCTCGATCTGGAAGGATCACTAAACAGATAAGCATCCCTGGTCCATCCCTACTGCCCTCTGTCGACGGACTCATAACGAGCAAACATCCGTCATCCCCACCCCGCACGCCCTACTCCTCTGATCTGGAGGACACACTAACAGAGACATCTCCCTGGGTCATCCCACTGCCTCTGTTCTGACAAGGGACTTCACTAAAACAGAGAACACATCCTGGTCATCCCCTCACCTGCCCTCTCAGCATTTCTGGACGGACTCCCTAAACAGACATACATCCTGATCATGGCCCATGCCTCTGATCTGAAGGACTCACTAAACAGAATAACATCCCACCTGGTCCGGCGCCTACCCGCGGATCTGATTGGCGTAGTCTTTCGAACGACATATGCTTC
>NW_019947823.1:0-1682 GCF_002910315.2 Salvelinus sp. IW2-2015
CAGCCAAGCCAGACATCACACGAGACATTGCAATATCAGCTAATCCACACCACATGGTCAGACATCACCTCAGCTAGTCAGATAGTAGCCGACAGGACACTGAAGGACAAACTGCTCACTCACTCTCTCGTCATACATGAAACCAGCCCATTCGCAGCTCATACTGGTTCTTCTTCAATACTGAGTATGCAGAGTGATTCAAGCAACATTCTAGAGAGGAGGGACCGGCCTATTCTCTAACTGCAGAAGGTCTATCGAACCCCAGACTGCCAAACAAAAATAAAAAATAACAAGTTATAGTAGATTTTTAGTTTAAAGTGCCCACTCTAAACATTAGTCATATTAACAAGCCTTAATACAAACTGTATTAGACACACTAATAAAACCTGCTAACTTACATAATCATAATTAACAACTCAACATACGCGTTATAGACAAACACTAATATAAGACATGCTAAGCTCACATACGCGAGCCATCATTAACACAATAAAGACTTGTATACGACATGCACCTAATAAAACCATGTAACAATACATAGTCAAACTATAACGTAATCACTCAACCATAATACGAATATCAGTGACACCTAACTAAACATTAAGTTAACCCACATGAGTCTATCTAAACAACTAATAAATAACTGTAGACACAAAATCCAAACCTGCGCTACACTACACTAGAGGTCATACTTAAACACAAATAAATACTGTATAGATACATAATAAACATGCCCTAACTACATAGATCATATTAACACTCAATGCATACTGTATCTGACACATAATTAAACATGAGCATATATAGCAGTCCATATAACAATCAACTATTAACGATATAGACCAAACATTTATAAACATGTAGCTACATAGAGTCATATTAACACTAATATACTGTATAGACACATAATAAACATAGGAATAAGAAGATTACAATTGCAGATGTCAGGACTTGTTTAATGTAAAACGTCTTCACATTTAATTTGATAATTAGCTAGGTCAGGACAGGGTAAACGTTAGTTTCCTCCTCATTCGTAAATAGTTATGTAGAAACTCACCATAGACTGGGACATCTGTCTCTCTGCTGGTTTCACTGGTGTCTCCTTCTCCATAGACAGCTGACACTCTGACTCTGTAGCAGGTACTGAGGTTCAGAGTTATGATGCATTTACATTCAGGTCCCTCTGTTACCATGGTAGACCAGCCCTCCAGTCCTGCCTCTTTATAGTCTACTTTGTAGTGGAGTACAGAGGCACCATCATCACACTCAGGCTGGAGCCAAGTCACTTTGACGGTTTCCTTGTCTAGACGATTCACAAACAGCTGTTCAGGTGGGGATCTCAGGGTCTTGACCTCGATGACCTTGCTGAAGTCACTCATACCAGAGTGTTCTATAACAGAGTACCTGATCTGGTACAGTGCGAAAGGTTTCAAACCTGGCACCAGACAGGTTTCTGCAGGAGCCAGGGTGTCTACTACATTCCATGGCCGTTTGCTAACCTTGCTAACACCAGTAGTCATGACTCTGTACTCTACTCTGTACCTTTCAGGTCTTCTGATGGTTGACCTTGGAAACTTCAGGAGGACACAGCTCTGTTTTATCTCTGCTACCTGGAATGGATCAGGTTCTAATCCCAGCTGGAAGTTGGTGGTGATGAGACTGCCTTGTTGATACAGACGAAT
>NW_019947823.1:6147-12269 GCF_002910315.2 Salvelinus sp. IW2-2015
ATGAACTATTCACAAGACAAACTATAAAGTCCAGCACTCAACAAAATGGATACCTTTGCTAGCCCAGCGCTGACGCAGTCCATGCTTTTAAACATTAGATTAAACAGCTGTCTTTAAACTATGCACTCTACACACATACCTGAGCAAAACAATAACTAAATCCACAATACTTGGAAGACTTTAAAACTGGAAAACGCACACGGGTACCTGAACAAAATGAGTCACTGCGGGAGTCATACAACATCCCAAGATCTAAAGGACGACCGAGGGCAGCCACCACAACACTGTCTGCTGTCCAGTCTGACAATCACAGGAAACACATGATAACATGTTGTGATACAGGTCATTACAGGTAGTCATTCAGCAGTAATATAACTCACCTTTGGTAAGAACAGCCTTATGTTGTAGTACGGGTCATTAAAGGTCAGCAGCAGTAATATAACTCACCTTCAGTCAGGCCTCTACAGAAATGCTTGTTCAGCTCAATGGTCGCGTTCTTGACGTTCTGAGGAACATGTCATCACTTGAAGTTACTCAACAAAGGATAGTGGGAGATGACAGTTGAATAAAATACAGAAAAGTGTTGTTAAACTGATAAGAACAGAAGGAGATAGTTGAGAGTTCACAGGAAAGTTAAGAGGAAAGTGTATCAAAGTAGCAGTGCTACCTGTTACAACAGGCAAAATAATAGTTTTTAAGATGCTTATATATATAAATATACAAAACTATCCTGGTTATTAGTTTCATCTGTTAAGGTAGCTACCAGTACTGTCTGTCTAGAAGGTAAAGTATTGTTAAGGTAGCTACCAGTACTGTCTGTCTAGAAGGTAACGTACTGTTAAGGTAGTTACCAGTACTGTCTGTCTAGAAGGTAAAGTATTGTTAAGGTAGATACCAGTACAGAAGGTAAAATATTGTTAAGGTAGTTACCAGTACTGTCTGTCTAGAAGGTAAAGTATTGTTAAGGTAGCTACCAGAACTCTCTGTCTAGAAGGTAACGTATTGACAGTAAATGGTACCTGTTCAGAGTTGTCAGCAGGAAGCTCCTCTGTATTATGTTTTAGAATCGTGATCTCTCTCTGGAGTCGAGCTTCCAGCCTGGAGGCAATCTGTTCCTCCTGAGTTTTGGTGTTTTCCTTGATAGACAATTACAGCCAACACATTAGTATTATATTAAACTAAGACTTACTGAAAGACAGGCAGAAGGCACAATTAACTCGAGCTCCGTAAAAAATTGAAGAAAAATTAAAATGCCACACTGAAACCATGCCACTTTTTAACCTATTGCCTTTACAATGTTTAATATACTGGTCCAATGACCCTGGTGCAGAAGAACTAATAGAACACACCCACCTCCTTCACTATGTTTAATATATACTGCCCAATTGACCTGGTGGCAAGAAGAAACTATAGACACCACCCACCTCTCACTATGATATTAATATTCACGTCATGACCTAGTCGCAGAATAAAACTAGACAACACCCACCTCTGCACTATGTAATATACTGCCCAATGCCTGGTGGCAAGAATAAACTAGACACACCCACCTCTTCACATGTTTAATATACTGCCCAATGACCTGGTTGCAAGAATAAACTAGAACACCCACCCTCTTCACATGTTTTAATATACTTGCCCAATGACCTGGTGGCAAGAATAAAACTAGACACACCCACCTCTCACATGTTTAATATACCCCCAATGACCTGTCAGAATAAACTATAGACACACCCACCTCTTCAGTATCTACCACACACTAGTCCAGACTATAGACACACCCACCTCTACACTATCTACCACACACTAGCCCAGACTACAGACCACACCCACCTCTTCAGTATCTACCACACACTAGTCCAGACTATAGACACACCCACCCTCTACAGTATCTACCACACACTAGTCCAGACTATAGGACACACCCACCTCTTCAGTATCTCTCTCATTCTTTATGACATCATGGTTTCTGTGGTCCTGCAAGGCACACCAGAACAAAACAGAAAACCTGGTCTGTCTTACAGAAGACCTCCAGAGCTCTGTGGTGCAGCTGGCACAGTTTCTGCTCCAGGTTTCCAGTCACCTCCACCAGGGTGTGTCTCTGCAGAGCTGCTACGGTGTAGTGATGTCTGACATGACTCTCACAGTAGAGGCAGTGCAGGTCAGACAGGACTTCACAGCTTTGAGCTGTTTCTCAGTGCAGAGATCACAGGCCACATCTCCAGGTCCAGCGTAGCAGTGCTTGGGAAGAAAGCAGGGACCTTGAACCCTGCCTGGTGGAGTTTCTCAATCACCTTCTCCAAGGCTGAGTTAGTGAGGGGTCAGGACGGGTTCTGAATCTCTTTCTGCACTGGGGGCAGTCGTTAGTCTCCTGTCTGGTCCAGGCTGGTTCCAGAAAATAGTTCCTCAATGCACTGTCTGCAGTAACTGTGTCCACAGGGGATGGAGACTGGCTCTTTGAGAACCTCTGTACACACTGAACATCTGAAGTGGTCCTCTGTCAGTAGACTGGCTGTCAGCTCACTGTACACAAAGTGATAGAAAAATGTGGTTGCTGTTTTAAAGACTATTATGCAGGAGCTAACCTACGAGATTTACAGGAATGTGGAAGCTGTTTTATGGACTCACTATTATGCAGGAGCTAACCTACGAGATTTACAGGAATGTGGAAGCTGTTTTATGGACTCACTATTATACAGGAGCTAACCTACAAGATGTACAGGAATGTGGAAACTGTTTTTAAGACTATAATACAGGAGCTAACCTACAAGATGTACAGGAATGTGGAAACTGTTTTAAAGACTATAATACAGGAGCTAACCTACTAGATTTACAGGAATGTAGAAGCTGTTTTAAGGACTGAATATACAGGAGCTAACCTACAAGATTTACAGGAATATAGAAGCTGTTCTTCACTTACCTGGCATCTTTTCCAAACGTAATATGCCTGTCCATGGACCAATCACTCTTCATGGACAGACACAGTGACCCCACCCTCTCCTGTTTTACACTGTGGAAAGACCAAGGAGGGTTTTGTAATTGTGTGAATATGCAGAATGTAATACCTATCCACCTTTCATGTTCTGTTTGGATATTTCTAAATGGGAAGAAACAAATGTTTGTAATTTTCTATATGATCGATCAATAAATAATACAGAACTACATGCATCAATATCTCTTGCGCTTTTGACAATGATTTCACATGATGCCTATTTCATATGCCCAAATACTTATAAGCACTAGGCTAATAAATAAACACGTTTTTCATTGGATTATTGAATTACCTACAAGTTATCCATTTAACAACGTGCAACATCACGTTGTTAAAAAACATGTCTACAATTGAAGGATTCTAGAGCTTATGTTAAAATACCTTTCAAAAGTTGTACGCAACATTAATCAGTAGGTGACTTGATGTCTACTGTGCCAAAGCTATTTGGTGTATAACGGTAATACTGTAAAGATTCTGCTTTTAACAACCATCAGAATTGGTTAAAAGAAAAGCAAGTAAACATTAGACAATAATTAAGAGTAGGCAAAGTGATCGTGTCAAGAGAAAATTATATCAAACAACATTTGATGTCCAGTCACATTCACTGTGGTTGTCTGAAGCTGTAGAGTTCACCGCTGGCGATGCCTCATTGTGATTGTTGAGAATGATGGGGAATAAACAACGTCAATGAGCGTCATCACTACCTTTCCTTTGCAGTACCTCAAACTGTCCTGATTATCAGTTGAGAAACTTTTATGAGTTCATAGCTAGAGGGCTCTAACTCCTCTAGCTCCACAATGAAATAGGGTGCAGGCCAGGCAGCAGGCTGTTTAGCCAGCCTGCCAGCTTAGTGGAGTCTGCCACTAGCACAGTCAGTGTAGTCAGCTCAGCTATCCCCATTGAGACCGTGTCTGTGCCTCGTCCTAGGTTGGGTAAAACTAAACATGGCGGTGTTCGCCTTAGCAATCTCACTAGGATAAAGACCTCCTACATTCCTGCCATTATTGAAAGAGATCGTGATACCTCTCATCTCAACATAGGGCTACTTAATGTTAGATCCCCCACTTCAAAGGCAGTTATAGCCAATGAACTAATCACTGATCATAATCTTCATGTGATTGGCCTGACTGAAACATGAAACATGGCTTAAGCCTGATGAATTTACTGTGTTAAATGAGGCCTCACCTCCTGGCTACACTAGTGACCATATCCCCCGTGCATCCCGCGAAGGCGGAGGTGTTGCTAACATTTACGATAGCAAATTTCATTTAACAAAAAGAAAAAATACATTTTCGGCTCTCTATCCACTGGATGTACCAAACTCACTAAAAGTGGCAGTAATAAAGCCTCTCTTGAAAAGGACAAACCTTGAACCAGAAAATATAAAAAACTAAATCGGCCTATATCGAATCTTCCATTCCTCTCATAAAAAATTGAAAAAGCTGCAGCAACTCACTGCCTCCCTGAAGACAAACAATGTATACGAAATGCTTCAGTCTGGTTTCAGACCCCATCATAGCACTGAGACTGCACTTGTGAAGGTGGTAAATGACCTTTTAATGGCGTCAGACTGAGGTTCTGCATCTGTCCTCGTGCTTCAAGACCTTAGTGCTGCCTTTGTCACCATCGATCACCACATTCTTTTGGAGAGATTGGAAACCCAAATTGGCCTACACGGATAAGTTCTGGCCTGTTTTAGATCTTATCTGTCGGAAAGATATCAGTTTGTCTCTGTGAATGGTTTGTCTAATCAACTGTACATTTCGGTGTTCCTCAAGGTTCCGTTTTATGACCACTATTGTTTTCACTTTATATTTTACCTCTTGGGGATGTTATTCGAAAACATAATGTTAACTTTCACTGCTATGCGGATGACACACAGCTGTACATTTCAATGAAACATGGTGAAGCCCCAAAATTGCCCTCGCTAGAAGCCTGTGTTTCAGACATAAGGAAGTGGATGGCTGCAAACTTTCTACTTTTAAACCCGGACAAAACAGAGATGCTTRTTCTAGGTCCCAAGAAACAAAGAGATCTTCTGTTGAATCTGACAATTAATCTTGATGGTTGTAAAGTCGTCTCAAATAAAACTGTGAAGGACCTCGGCGTTACTCTTGACCCTGATCTCTCTTTTGACGAACATATCAAGACTGTTTCAAGGACACGTTAAGCAAGGGCTGATTTCAAGTTTTACTGCTAACCTACAAAGCATTACATGGCTTGCTCCTACCATCTTTCCGATTTGGTCCTGCCTACATACCTACACGTACGCTACGGTCACAAGACGCAGGCCTCCTAATTGCCCTAGAATTTTCTAAGCAAACAGCTGGAGGCAGGGCTTTTCCTAAAGAGCTCCATTTTTATGGAATGTCTGCCTACCCATGTGAGAGACGCAGACTCCGGTCTCAACTTTTAAGTCTTTACTGAAGACTCATCTCTTCATGGGTCTTATGATTGAAGTGTAGTCTGGCCCAGGAGTGTGAAGTGAACGGAAAGCTCTGAGACAAACGAACCGCCCTTACTGCTCTGCCTGGCCGGTCCCCTCTCTCCACTGCGATTCTCTGCCTCTAACCCTATTACAGGGTCTGAGTCACTGGCTACTGGTGCTCTTTCATGCCCGCCCTAGGAGGGGTGCTCACTTGAGTGGGTTGATCACTGACGTGATCTTCCTGTCGATGGTTGGCCCCCCCCCTTGGGTTGTTCCGTGCGGAGATCTTTGTGGCTATACTCGCCTTGTCTCAGGGATGTGAAGTTGGTGGTTGAAGTTATCCCTCTATGGTGTGGGGGCTGTGCTTTGGCAAAGTGGTGGGTTATATCCTTCCTGTTTGGCCCTGTCGCGGGTATCATCGGATGGGGCCACAGTGTCTCCAGACCCTCCTGTCGCAGCTCCAGTATTTATGCTTGCAGTAGTTTATGTGTCGGGGGGCAGTGTCAGTTTGTATATCTGGAGTACGACTCCTGTCATTATCGTTCCCTGTGAAATTAAGCATGCTCTGTCTAATTCTCTCCTTCTCTCTTCTTCTCTCTCTCGGAGACCTGAGCCCTAGGACCATGCCTCAGGACTACCTGGCATGATGGACTCCTTGCTGTCCCCAGTCCACCTGGCCGTGCTGCTGCTCCAGTTGCAACT
>NW_019947823.1:12673-19624 GCF_002910315.2 Salvelinus sp. IW2-2015
GTTCTGCCTGCAGCTATGGAACCCTGACCTGTTCACCGGACGTGCTACCTGTCCCAGACCTGCTGTTTTCAACTTTCTAGAGACAGCAGGAGCGGTAGAGATACTCTTAATGATCGGCTATGAAAAGCCAACTGACATACTCCTGAGGTGCTGCCTTGCTGCAGCCTCGACAACTACTGTGATTATTATTATTTGACCATGCTGGTCATTTATGAACATTTGAACATCTTGGCCATGTTCTGTTATGATCTCCACCCGGCAGACCCAGAAGAGGACTGGCCACCCCTCATAGCCTGGTTCATCTCTAGGTTTCTTCCTAGGTTTTGGCCTTTATAGGGAGTTTTTCCTAGCCAACGTGCTTCTACACCTGCATTGCTTGCTGTTTGGGGTTTTAGGCTGGGTTTCTGTACAGCACTTTGAGATATGATGTACTGATGTACAAAGGGCTATATAAATACATTTGATTTGATTTTGATTTGATTTGATTTTACTCCTGGCTCTGAGAATGTCTGAGCAGTGTCTTAACATCCTAAAACCTACTATGAGCAGTGTCTTACTATCCTAAAACTTACTCTGAGCAGTGTCTTAACACCCTAAAACCTACTCTGAGCAGTGTCTTAACATCCTAAAACCTACTCGGAGTAGTGTCTTAACATCCTAAAACCTACGCTGAGCAGTGTCTTAACATCCTAAAACCTACTCTGAGCTGTGTCTTAAAATCCTAAAACCTACTCTGAGCAGTGTTTTAACATCCTAAAACCTACTCTGAGCAGTGTTTAAACATCATCCTAAAACCTACTCTGAGCAGTGTCTTAACATCCTAAAACCTACTCGGAGCAGTGTCTTAACATCCTAAAACCTACTCTGAGCAGTGTTTGAACATCCTAAAAATTACTCTGAGCAGTGTCTTCACATCCTAAAACCTAGTCTGAGCTGTGTCTTAACATCCTCCTAAAATCTATTCTGAGCTGTGTCTTAACATCCTCCTAAAACCTACTCTGAGCAGTGTCTTAACATCCTAAAACTTACTCTGAGCAGTGTCTTAACATCCTAAAACCTACTCGGAGCAGTGTCTTAACATCCTAAAACCTACTCGGAGCAGTGTCTTAACATCCTCCTAAAACCTACTCTGAGCAGTGTCTTAACATCCTCCTAAAACCTACTCTGAGAAGTGTCTTAACATCCTAAAACCTACTCGGAGTAGTGTCTTAACATCCTAAAACCTACTCTGAGCAGTGTTTAAACATCATCCTAAAACCTATTCTGAGCTGTGTCTTAACATCCTCTAAAAACCTACTCTCAGCTGGGAGTTTTTCTTGTCTTAAAACAGATTTTAACAGGATTCCTAGGACCTTTTCTGAGATGCTTTGGGACACGACATTTCCCAACCACCTCTTTAAAAGGGACAATCTGCAGTTGAAACAACAAGAAAGGGGACACCCGCCACATTTTTTGGGCAAACAATTTTTGGATGGGGTTGAGAAAGGTGACCACTCTCAAATTCATGGATGGGCTATGGATGCCAGGACTGGCCATCTATGACATCACAATGAAAGTTTTAACCATGTTATGAAGCTATACATTGTTTGTTGACGATTCAGTTGTTTACAAACATTGGAGTAAAACAAGCTTATATTTTGGGTTCTGATGGAGTACGACAGTTGAACTGAGCTCATGAGATATTATAAGTTATATTCTTCATAGTCAATGGCTATGTATATCATTAACTTAAAAGTAAAATAATCGATGTAGCAATCACAGATTGCCCCTTTAAACCTCACATTCATTACCTCCAGCACCATATCAGTGCTACATGAGAAAGCTTCTGCTCTTCACTTACCTGCACCTTTTCCAAACATAATGGGCCTGTCCATAGACCAATCACTCTTCATGGACAGACACGGAGACACCACCCTCTCCTGTTTACCACTGTGGAAAGATCAAGGAGGGTTTTGTTATGAATGATAAATGCTGTTCTTTCTTTCATTTTGAACCACAATTACTTATTCATCATTGTTTGTAGAACACTCATCTTCTATCAGGTGATTGGTGTATTTCTATGTCACGTTCTTCACTTACCTGGCACCTTTCCAAACATAATGGGCCTGTCCATGGACCAATCACTCTTCATGGACAGACATGGAGACACCACCCTCTCCTGATTAACACTGTGGAAACATCAAAAGGGTTTTGTCAGTGTGTGAATTTGCAGAATTTAATAACTATCCATCTTTCATGTTGACTGTTTTGTGTTTCTGTCCATTTAGAAATATCCTAAATTTGTATGTTATAAAACAGACAGAAACCTACATATTTAGATATTTATAAATGACAGAAACATAAATATTTTGATATTTCTATACGGACAGAAACATATATATTTGTATATTTCTATTGGACAGAAACATAAATATTTTGTTATTTCTAACGGACAGAAACATATATATTTGATATTTCTATTTGGACAGAAACATAAATATTTTGTTATTTCTATTTGACAATGATTTCACATGATGCATATTCATATGATATGCCTAAATACTCATAACCACTAGGCTGATAAATAAACGGGAGTGACATAACGGTAATATTGTCAAAATTCCGCTTTAACAACTACAGAATTGGTTAAAAAAAATTACGCATGGAAACATATTAGACAATATTTAAAGAGTAGGCAAAGTGATCGTGTCAAGAGAAAATTATATCAAACAACATTTGATGTCCAGTCACATTCACTGTGGTTGTCTGAAGCTGTAGAGTTCACCGCTGGCGATGCCTCATTGTGATTGTTGAGAATGATGGGGAATAACAACGTCAATGAGCGTCATCACTTCCTTTCCTTTGCAGTACCTCAAACTGTCCTGATTATCAGCTGAGAAACTTTTAGGAGTCATTTAACTTCTGGCTCTGAGATTGTCTGAGCAGTGTCTAACATCCTAAAACCTACTCTGAGCAGTGTCTTAACGTCATCCAAAAACCTACTCAGAGCAGTGTCTTAACGTCCTCTAAAAACCTACTCTCAGCTGGGAGATTTTCTTGTCTTAGAACAGGTTTTAACAGGATTCCTAGGACCTTTTCTGAGATGCTTTGTGGATACGGCCCTGGACTGATAGACTCACAGGTGTCACGATCGTTGTAAGGAGGACCAAGGTGCAGCGTGGTATGCGTACATTCTTCTTTATTATAAGAATGAACACTGAACAAACTAACAAAATAACAAAACGAACCGTGAAGCTAATATGAATAGTGCAGACAGGCAACTAAATATAGAACAAGAACCCATAAACACAAAAGGGAAAATGGCAACCTAAATATGACCCAATCAGAGACAAGATAAACAGCTGGCTCTATATGGGAACCAATTCAGGCCACCATAGACATACATTTACCTAGACCTACAAACCAACAACCCTCAGACAATACCACAACAAACTAGCATACCCACCCTCGTCACACCCTGACCTAACCAAAATATAAAGAAAACAGAAATATCTAAGGTCAGAGCGTGACAACAGGATCTCACCTCTTTAAAATCAGGGGAATTCCAACACTTTTTAAAGGACAATCTGCGTTGAAACAACAAGAAAGCGGACACCCGCCACATTTTTGGGCAAACAATTTTGGGATGGGGTTTGAGAAAAGTGACCACTCAAATTCATGGGATGGGGCTATGGATGCCAGGACTGGCCATCTATACATCACAATGAAAGTTTTAACCATGTTATGAAGCTATACATTGTTTGTTGACGATTCAGTTGTTTACAAACATTGGAGTAAAACAAGCTTATATTTTGGGTTCTATGGAGTACGACAGTTGAACTGAGCTCATGAGATATTATAAGTATATTCTTCAATAGTCAATGGCTATGTATATCATTAACTTAAAAGTAAATAATCGATGTAGCAATCACAGATTGCCCCTTTAAACCTCACATTCATTACCTCCAGCACCATATCAGTGTCTACATGAGAAAGCTTCTGCTCTTTACTTACCTGGCACCTTTTCCAAACATAATGGGCCTGTCCATGGACAACACTCTTCATGGACAGACACGGAGACACCACCCTCTCCTGTTTACCACTGTGGAAACATCAAGGAGGGTTTTGTTTATGAATGATAAATGCTGTCTTTCTTTCATTTTGAACCACAATACTTATTCATCATTGTTTGTAGAACACTCATCTTCTATCAGTGATTGGCTGTTATTTTCTATGTCAGTTCTTCACTTACCTGGCACCCTTTCCAAACATAATGGGCCTGTCCATGAACAATCACTCTTCATGGACAGACAGAGGACACCACCCTCTCCTGATTACCACTGTGGAAACATCAAAGAGGGTTTTGTCAGTGTGAATTTGCAGAATTTAATAACTATCCATCTTTCATGTTGACTGTTTTGTGTTTCTGTCCATTTAGAAATATCCTAAATTGTATGTTTATTAAAACAGACAGAAAACCTACATATTTAGATATTTTATAAATGACAGAAACATAAATATTTTAATTTCTATACGGACAGAAACATTATATTTGTATATTTCTATTTGGACAGAACATAAATATTTGTTATTTCTATACGGACAACATATATATATTTGTATATTCTCATTGGACAGAAACATAAATATTTTGTTTTTCTATTGACAATGATTTCACATGATGCATATTTCATATGATATGCCTAAATACTCATAACCACTAGGCTGCATAAATAAACGGGCAGTGACATAACGGTAATATTGTCAAAATTCCGCTTTTAACAAACTATCAGACATTGGTTAAAAAAAAGGTTACGCCATGGAAAACATATTAGACACATATTTAAAGAGTAGGCAAAGTGATCGTGTCACAAGAAAAATTCATATCAAACCACACAACTTTGCATTGTCCCAGTCACTCATGCACTGTTGTTGTCTGAAGCTGTAGAGTTCACCGCTGGCGATGCCTCATTGTGATTGTTGAGAATGATGGGGAATAAACAACGTCAATGAGCGTCATCACTTCCTTTCCTTTGCAGTACCTCAAACTGTCCTGATTATCAGCTGAGAAACTTTTAGGAGTTCATTTAACTTCTGGCTCTGAGATTGTCTGAGCAGTGTCTTAACATCCTAAAACCTACTCTGAGCAGTGTCTTAACATCCTAAAACCTACTCTGAGCAGTGTCTTAACATCATCCAAAAACCTACTCAGAGCAGTGTCTTAACGTCCTCTAAAAACCTACTCTCAGCTGGGAGATTTTCTTGTCTTAGAACAGGTTTTAACAGGATTCCTAGGACCTTTTCTGAGATGCTTTGTGGATACGGCCCTGGACTGATAGACTCACAGGTGTCACGATCGTTGTAAGGAGGAGACCAAGGTGCAGCGTGGTATGCGTACATTCTTCTTTATTATAAGAATGAACACTGAACAAACTAACAAAATAACAAAACGAACCGTGAAGCTAATATGAATAGTGCAGACAGGCAACTAAATATAGAACAAGAACCCATAAACACAAAAGGGAAAATGGCAACCTAAATATGATCCCCAATCAGAGACAATGATGAAACAGCTGCCTCTGATTGGGAACCAATTCAGGCCACCATAGACATACATATTACCTAGACCTACAAAACCCTAGACATACAAAAACCCTAGACATACAAAAACCCTAGACAATACAAAAAACTAGCATACCCACCCTCGTCACACCCTGACCTAACCAAAATATAAAGAAAACAGAAATATCTAAGGTCAGAGCGTGACAACAGGATCTCACCTCTTTAAAATCAGGGGAATTCCAACACTTTTTAAAGGGACAATCTGCAGTTGAAACAACAAGAAAGCGGACACCCGCCACATTTTTGGGCAAACAATTTTGGGATGGGGTTCATGCGTAACTTTTTTTTAACCAATTCTGATAGTTGTTAAAAGCGGAATTTTGACAATATTACCGTTATGTCACTCCCGTTTATTTATAAGCCTAGTGGTTATGAGTATTTAGGCATATCATATGAAATATGCATCATGTGAAATCATTGTCAAATAGAAATAACAAAATATTTATGTTTCTGTCCAAATAGAAATATACAAATATATATGTTTCTGTCCGTATAGAAATATCTAAATATGTAGGTTTCTGTTGTTTTATAAACATACAAATTTAGGATATTTCTAAATGGACAGAAACACAAAAACAGTCAACATGAAAGATGGATAGTTATTAAATTCTGCAAATTCACACACTGACAAAAATCCTCTTTGATGTTTCCACAGTGGTAATCAGGAGAGGGTGGGGTCTCCGTGTCTGTCCATGAAGAGTGATTGTCCCATGGACAGGCCCATTATGTTTGGAAAAGGTGCCAGGTAAGTGAAGAACCTGACATAGAAATAACAGCCAATCACCTGATAGAAATTAGTGTTCTACAAACAATGATGAATAAGTAATTGGTGGTTCAAAATGAAAGAAAGAACAGCATTTATCATTCATAACAAAATCCTCCTTGATGTTTCCACAGTGGTAAACAGGAGAGGGTGTGGTCACCGTGTCTGTCCATGAAGAGTGATTCGTCCATGGACAGGCCCATTATGTTTGGAAAAGGTGCCAGGTAAGTAAAGACAGAAGCTTTCTCATGTAGACACTGATATGGTGCTGGAGGTAATGAATGTGAGGTTTAAAGGGGCAATCTGTGATTGCTACATCGATTATTTTACTTTTAAGTTAATGATATACATAGCCATTGACTATTGAAGAATATAACTTATAAATATCTCATGAGCTCAGTTCAACTGTCGTACTCCATCAGAACCCAAAATATGAGCTTGTTTTACTCCAATGTTTGTAAACAACTGAATCGTCAACAAACAATGTATAGCTTCATAACATGGTTAAAACTTTCATTGTGATGTCATAGATGGCCAGTCCTGGCATCCATAGCCCCATCCATGAATTTGAGTGGTCAACTTTTCTA
>NW_019947824.1:0-19621 GCF_002910315.2 Salvelinus sp. IW2-2015
GCTGTCCCTCAGACTCTCTATCCCACTTCTGAGGTAGTAATGAGTTAGTGCTTAGAATCAGCTTCATCCATGAGGTAAGGGTAGGAGAGACCCATCCCATGAGTGTAGATATAGTGCCATTTCGAAAGTATTCACAACCCTTTACGTTTTTCCACATTTTTGTTGTGTTACAGTAGTGGGATTAAAAGGACTTTTAATTGTTGTTTTTGTTTTGTCAACAATCCACATGACTCTGTAATGTGAAACTGGAAAGAACAGATTTTTAGAAATTTGTTTTAAGGCAAAGCAACAATGTGATAACACCCAACATAAATTACTAATTCGATCATTCTTGCTTCTGAATTATGATAAGTCATACATCCTTCCTCACTTGAGTCAAATCATCATGCTTTAGATCCATCATCCTCTTTGTCATCCTAGCATTACAAAGATGTGAGCCCTCCCTTCATCTCTGGGCTCGAAATGTCTCTAAAGGAACCGCCTCCGTTTTTGCGCATACACTTGGATTGTCCAGCCACAATACTACCTTTGCACATACTCTTCCTTCAAAAAAAATCTCCTTTACCAAGCTTTATTGCAAAGCTCGGCTTTGTCATGATTCTCCTACTCGCTAGCTAGACCTTTATCCTCCCACTACGACAGACACATTTTCACCTCCCACACAGTTTTGCTCCTATTAAGCACTTTTTTCAAAGCGAATATACTCCCCAGTCCACATCACCTACCTGTACTCAACTACGACGCTTTCTCCAACTCACCCGCATAACATATCTATGTTGTATCGGCTTGTGATAATTCGCTCACATCTCCAGCCATGCTCATCACTAACCCAGTTTGGTCCTTGGTGTTTTTAGGACTCTATATTTCTCGGCTCCTCCCTCGCTGCTGATAACCGGCACAGTGTGAAATTCTACTGACTCTCCTCACATGCTCCTGATACTGAAACTCACATTATATGCCAGACCTTGGTAAAACCCTCATTACTCCTCTACGGTATTTATCGCCTGTGCTTAGCCTCCTATTTTGCATTTTTTTTATTACATTAAAAACCATACAGAAAATACTCTTTCTTTACTCCCTCATGCCTACTGACACCTAACAATATCCCATTCATCTAGAATGCCCGTCGCCGACACCAACTCTTTTTTAATGCTCTAAAAACTCATAAAGAGTGTAGTTAGTGATAACGCGCATTTGCCCCAAACATATACACTCTTTTGCTAATTTCATGAACACATAACCATTACGATTACAATTCTTAGACGAAACTAATCTTTTTTTTCGCCGAGTTTCATCACCTTGGTTGGCCCCTTCATACTTGACCTACCCAGGCCTTCCAATTGTTCCTTTGAGAAATATTTATCTGTGTTACCCAGGCTTTCCCTCCTTCGTTCTCACTCCGGTCAATCTCTTCAGGTCTAGATGATATAGCTGGTAGCCTTAACACCTAAACAATGTTGTTTCGATCAATCCTCCTCTAGTTTCTGTTCCCCCTCCTTTTCTTCCCTCCGGCTGAACATCGCCCTTTATAACTATGTATTACTACTTGTTTTCTGGTTATTAAAGGTCGACTTATTTGTGTCATTCTATGTGGTTGGAGTCCCAACATCCCTGACCAGTTGTTGGCTTTCCTCTCGTCTGCGCGCGGTCATACTGAGTTAGGAAGGACGCTGCCATGTCAATCTTGTTCATATGTGTACTCGGGTCATTTTGATACACAGGTATTCGGCCGAGCTCTGAAGTAGTCTATTGGGATTATTTGAGGAGTCAAGCGTCGGGTTGGTCACGGTCCGAGTGCCTCATTTGGGAGGCATTTGGGAGGTAGAGCAGCTTCTCTTGCCTGAGTTTCTTCTTGGTTGGTCTCGATTTCTTGTGTCTGTAAATTCACTTGTTCTCTCTGCTTTTTCTGAGGTGATCTTAGCCATCGATATAATTGTATGTGCTGTGGGGTTTTTTTTTCAGGTATGAATGAGGGATGTCTCTCTGTTGCATATCTGTAATACTTATGTCTCTATTATCACGGGTATTATTTTGCTACTCATTCAGAGTTGAGTCTCTACTAGTCCGCTAATTAATACGTACATTTTTATTACTATGTGTTATCCTTGTTTAAGTTTTTCCTTTTTTTTCTTAAATCTTTGTTACTCTGGCTGTAATTCTTTATCTCTTTAGTTTGTCTGTTCTTTTCGTATTATACTAAAGGCGCGCCTGAATACATTATTGCTTCAATTGTACATTTCTCAACCTTTTTTCTTCTATTTCTTTGTTATTTCTATTGATTTTCTGCTATGCAAATGTCTATTTAATATGTGTGAAGTTCCTACTCCGTTGACCATTATAGCGTTCCTATTGTGCTGGTGTGGGCCCAGTGACCAAAAAGGCTGGTAACACACCCGCGAATTGGGGCAACAAGTCACCATGTCTGTCAGTGTCAAGTACTTTACTGGAGACACCCTCCGTCATTTAGGTAGGTGTGGAGACCGTAAATGTGCATCTGTTTCTACCTTGAAGTTCTTGTTTTGGTTGGGCCGTTTCTTGTTCTTAGTATCTTTGTACCTTTGGTTTTCCAGGCCTCGCCCGTTTTTGCCCCCACTAGGGTTGTCCTGGAGTTCTGCATTGTGGCCTCTCTTTTGGGGGGGGCTTCCTTTTCCCGGTTAGTGCTTTTACCATCGTTTTCCAAGATGTAAGGGTGGTCTTGCCAGCGAAATTGAATTTGCTTGGGTTGTATTTCAGACAAGCCTGTAGCCTGTGGATCAGAATTGGCCACTCGGTCGAATCCACACTCTACAGGTCCAGAACTGACTAATGGACTGTATTCTGGTATGTTATTTCCTCGCTCTGCCGTGCCTCTGCCTTTGACTGAGCTAGATGGATCCTGACTGGCTTTTGATCGTTTGCCCTGCCCTGCCTGCGTGTTGGACTGAGGTATAGGTGGATTGCCGACTTGGGGATTGCTGCCTTTTGCCTTGGCTTACTGACTTCGACGTAATTCACGGGCACTTCTGTACTATCCCGGGGTCACCTCCGCCAGGCGGGCTATGGGATACATAGGAAGGTAGTGACGATGGCATTGAGTGTATCAAGCAGCTCATGATCTCCGCCGATTAATTAGATGCTTTCTTAATTATCTGACACTGTGTCACGATCTCTAATCACCCCACGCATAACCAATGATTTCTATCTTCTGAATGTGTGCAGGTTTAGCTCACTAGGCCTCTTGGTCCATCGATCAAGGTTGATACCCAATTCGACACGTGTCAGAGCTCATATCCCCAGATGAATGATCTATTGAAGTGTCAGACTCATACCCCAGATACTGATCCATTGATATTCAGACTCATAACCGCCAGATAATGAATCTCAATTGTAAGTGTCAGACTCATACCAACCAGAAATAATGATGCTATTGAAAGTGTCAGACGTCATACCCAGATAATGATCTATTGACGTGGTCAGACTCCATATCCCCAGATAATGATCCAATTGACAACGTGTTCCAGACTCAATACCCCAGATTATGAAATCTATTGAAGTGTCAGACTCTATACCACAGATACATGAAGCCCATTGAAAGGTCGTCAGAACTCAAACTACCACCAGCCATAACAATCCTGTATACTACAGTTGAAGCTAGGATCCGAGCTCTATTACCCCATAGATACACTTGATCGTATGAAATCGTGTTCTTAGACCTCATATCTCCTCAGATAATTCATTGAACATTTTTCTTTACCATCCCCCCTTGTACAGTGTCAGCCACTCATACCCATCCAGATAATCGGATATTTTCCCTATTTAAAGTGTCAGATTCTCTATCACCTCCCCTTACCTCCCAGACATATCATGATCATACCTCTGAAGTGTCCAGTCACTCATACCCCACAGATATCTGATCCATTTTTGAATGTGTCAGACTATCATACCTTCCTAAATCCGGGCTCTATACGGTATACCACAATAGCAGAATGGGACTTACAAGGCCTAACATTTGTTTTTTCCTCTCTGTAGCGTTTTCACCTTATTTAGTTCATGCTGGGTCAGGCTTTATAAACGTCCTCGGTCGCCGCAATTGGGCCCAATTCGGACTGCCCCAAGAAGCGAGTAACTGCCGTTGCCTGAATTAAATTTATGGTTGTAGTATCGTTGTTGTTTGCGTTTGTGCAGATAGATGGGCTATCAGATACTCCCAGCGAGGGTTTCGTTATAGACCTATCCCTTATGTATAACACCCGTCATGCCTGTGGCGCCGAGTGTCGGCCTGTATTAGATTACCCCGCACTCTGTGCCCCCCGGTCTGTCACTATGACTCGTTTTCTATGATTAGACAATCCCAGACAAGCTGTCATTCTCTAGCTACCACTGTCTCTCACCAGCCAGGCACCATGCACCTACGTCACCAAATCGGCACGCGATATTCACTATGTAGGGACACCTCTCTTTCAATCAGGGCCATAGGGATCTGGTGGGAAAGTAGTACGCTTATGACAGTAATGGGTGAACATGTTGGGACACACAGCATGTCCTGTACCTCCCACTTCTGAAGTTGTTCAGTGTAGCATAGTATCGATGTCACAGCCTACTGTATGAAGGACATTCAATAAACACATTTTTTCCCAGCACTCTGTTGAGTGCTCTCTTAGCGCTGATATTAACCATACCACATGAGCTCCCCACCACCGCTTATTGCCATGGTCCTGTCGTTCGGACATCGTTCACGACCTCTCTTTTAACCATATGTCGTTGTGTGTTTCTGATGTTTCCACGACTTTTCATCGGCTAATCGTACCATATTATCCGTATTGGGGTTCTCCATGTCTTTCTCTTTCTGCCTCCCATCCAGTACACCATTAGTCTGTTGTGATTTCAACTTGCGCGGTGGCTTGGCACTAATAGGGGTAAGTTTTGAGAATTCACCCATTGATAGGGCTGGATTTCCCCGAACCATGGTGCATGGGGCTACGAGTTTTTCTTTTTAGGGACAACAATAGTGGCTCGTTTCTCCCGACTATGGTTTGAGCTACCATGGTGAAACTTTTATTTTAAGATGTCCTTTATGCGGTATGAGAATGACCACTGTGTTTCTTCTTATAACATGAATTGCAACACAATCCACACAAAGAGTGGATTAGAAGGGCAACGGGGTTCTTCTAACATAGAAGATCAGAGGAACACACTTCCTATGGACTTTATTACTGTCGCCTTAGTCACCACTTCACTGGTAAGTATAAGGCAGGCAACACTATCGTCTATGGCGGATAGACGGTCGGTCAAACACCTATGCATGCCTTGTCCACACTTGTTCTAGATTGCGAATTGCCTAACAGCTCTGGGTTGGAGAGGTTTGCGAGGTCCGACCGTTTGCTTGTGTCAATGTTTGTATAAGGTGATGGCGGTTGGTTGTTGTAGAGGGTTAGGATAGGTTGTGCATGAAATGCGAAGGCTGTTTTGGAAGGAGAGTGTTGCAATGGGTATGCTGCGCTCGGGGTTCGTGCTACTCCTGTAGCCCCTCGGTTCGGTCTTGGCCTCTGCTTATATAAATTAAACATGTATCAACCTAATCGACAAGCTTAAACTGAGAGAGCCGCTCGGGATAGACATTGCCATTACATAACTGACATAGCCAGGTCCTTTTTGCGGTAGTAACCTGAATGGGGAAATAGGGGTTCCTGACTTCTCTCTGCTGGGATCGCGAGACTGATAAGGGGTCTACAGTCCTTTTTGGAGCTTAGGACCGCTCTGCCTGGTCGCTATTCGGGGATGGGTACCTTCGGTACTGCTTTCCTTGTACTCCCCACATCTGACAGCGCTGGACTCTTAGAGCGTTGGTACCATGCCACGTCGTGGAACCCTTAGTGTCAGTTATGCTCGACGCGCATGACACACACAAATCCGTATTCTAGGACCAGGAATCGCTTAGGCTTGGTTCACCGGAAGTAAATATAGGGGTGTCACTCTATCTAGTCCCTACGGTGGGTTCCAACCATATGGGACACCCTAATTGTGCGCATTCCGACTCACATCAGGCGCTAGGAGTGGATGCGCCGCGCCGCGCACAGGGTGGACACACCTTCCTGTCTGATATTGGGAGGACTTTGAACAGGTCTGCAGCGTCTCTAAGTGAATTAATGCTACTTCGGGGAGCATTTAAGAGATTCAGAAAAAGTTAGGACGTTACAGCTGGCTCGGCCTTGCTCGAGCCAATTGGTGCCCGCACTTCCAACGATGCCATAAGCAATTCCCCAGTCACATACCATAGTGCTCTATTCCCCAATGGAATTGTTCCGTAGACATTTAGGCAGTCGGATCCCGTATAGATCGGGTTTGGAGGAGCTGAATAGCCGCACGTCTACCGTATGTCCGGTAGTTGTGGCGCTGGGTTGGCGCCCCTTGACGGCTGCTGCACTGTCGCTACTTGTCTTTGCCTGTTGTTGTGTACCTGGCATCTTCCTCGGTCGGCGGCTGACAGCGTCGTTTAATTTCCGCTCGTCTGTTTCGGGCGCAAGGCGCTGGGCATTGTTGCTGGGCTTAGGGCATCTCACGGAGTGCATCTCCCTTTCATTCACGCTGCCTTTCATAGAGTGTGCGTTCCATCTTCGTGCCGACGTCATGGGCTTCCCGCTTTAGTCCTGCCCTTGGTGTCCATGGGCCACTCAGTGCCTCTTTTTCCCTTCCGGGCCTTCGGCCTTTCCCGCCCTCGTTTGCGCGCGTCCATGATAGGTCAGGCTTTCCATGTCCGTGTCACTGGGTCCGGCCACCCATGCCTCCCCATGCCCGCGAAGGCGCGTCCGCTCCACGGACTCACCCGTATCCCGGTTGCGCTGCCGCTGGCCTTTTTCCATTCTCTCTGCTTTCCTTCGTCTGCTCTGTCCAGCTCCCCTTTACGTGTTTTCTACTTTTCGTCCAGCCCCCCGGGCTCCCCGCCCGCCCTTTGCCTTTCCGGCCGTTGCCCTTCCGGTTGTTACTTGTCCCACTGTCTCATTTTAACCCCTCAGGTCTGATTGTAATGTTCTCCCCTCGACAACGTGCACCTGTAGGTGTTTGGAAAGTTACGTCATGTCGCTTGATTAGTATTCGTGATGTCTGTCTGGGCTTTCATCTCTGATCTTCTCTGTCCGCTGTTCTCCCTCTGGTGTGAGCTTGGTGTTCAATAGCGCACAACGTGGTTCATTTCCTTAGATAGTTTGCCGTCGTTTGTGCTCCCCCATTCGGCCCTTGTGTCTGCCACGCCCATGCCTTCGGGCTCGCTTGTTCTCCAAACAAACCCTTTCGGCAGCCCTTAATCCCCCAGCCTAATGGGTGTCTAATGGGGTGCAACCCTGAAACCATCAATGGTACAAAACGCAGAAAGTGTCCTCTACACCTAATGGTTAAAGAAGGGTGGAGATGGTCAAAACGCAAGCAATACGTGGGACTCCTTGGGAATATAAGGTCCTAAAGAGAGATGCACAGAGGTGAAAATGTTATATGTATGTCCTCATCAGTAGTCTAATGAAATATGGCAGTGACAATTCAGAAGTGGGTGAGGATCAGCGAAATGTGTGTTCCCAAAGTGTCACGATAAGTATAGCGTAATACTACTTTTCCAATCCCTATGGGCTGGTGTGCATAGATGCCTGCTAATAAGTGAATATGTGATTTGGACTAGTGAATGTTCTTAAACGTAGAAAATGACGCTTCTGATTTCTAATCATAGAAAACGTCATAGCTGAAGACGGCAGTATTTAAACTGAGCCGCTTCGGCTGGGCAGGCTCTTTTAAATAGAGGATTAGGTCTATAACGAGAACGCCTGCTGGGATATCTCGATCCCATTATTCTGCACACGCAACTCACACTATCTACACATTTTATGCAAGGGGCAGTCATGTTCTTGGGTGCCGCTAGTGCGCATTGACAGCAACTGTAACGTGACCACACAAATCTAAATAAGGACCTTCAGATTAGACTACCACAATTTTTTGCCGTTGTTCTCCATTTTCTTTATATGGCGCGTTACCTAATGAGCATTTGGGGTATGAGTCTGACATACTTTGCAAATAGGATCATTCATCTGGGTGTATGAGTTGACACTTCCAGTAGATCATATGATCTGGGAGTATGGAGTCGGCACTTCACTGAGATCATTACTGGGTTGAGTTGACACCTTCATAGATCATTGTACTCTGGGGTTGGTCTGACCACTTCAATAGATCAATTATTGGGGTCATGAGTCTGACCCTTGAATAGAAATCATTCTTGTGTATACGTCTGAACTCAATGCGATCATGTACTCTGGGGTATTGAGGTCTGACACTTCAATACGCCATCACTTATTGGCGGTATTGAGTCTGACACTTCAATGGATCATTATCTGGGGGTATTGAGGTCTCGACACTTCGCAATAGGATTATTATTCTGGGGGTCATGGAGGTTGACCACCATATCATTATTCTGGATGATACACTATGGATTCTGGGGTATGAGCTCTCCTGCACTTCAATGCATATCATCTCGGGGTTATGAGCTCTGACCACTTCCATAGCAATCAATTATCTGGGGTATGAGGTCTGACACTTCAGTAGATTAGTTAATCGCGGGTATAGAGTTTGACACTTAGATGGATCATTATACTGGGGGTATGAGTTGCACTTCATATAGATATTATTGGGTATTAGTCTGACCCTTCCTAATAATCAGTTATCTGGGAATGAGTTGCAACTTCCAAGTGCCTCGTCCTTTCCTTAGCAGCTAGGGTTATACCAGGATGTCAGTCCCGTGATAGTCAGTCAGTTAAGCAGGCAGGCAGTCAACCAGTCAGTCCATTAGTCAGTCAAGCAGGCAGGCAGGCAGTCAACCAGTCAGTCCATTAGTCAGTCAAGCAGGCAGGCAGGCAGTCAACCAGTCAGTCCATTAGTCAGTTCCTTAGTTGTTCAGTCAGTCCGTCTGTACGTCTGCTTGTCAATCCATCAATTCAATTTGCTGGCAGCTACATCTGAAAACGTGTAAAGCCTAAACCCCCCAGAGAGCAAGCAGAGGCAACAGTGGTAACAAAACATCCCAACAGGCAGGATAGTAAGAACATCCATTCGTCTCCTACCTACAGTGCCTCCAGAAAATATTCACACCACTTGACTTTTTCCACATTCTGTTGTGTTACAGCCTTTTTTTGGTCACTGGCCCACACACAATAGCGTATAATGTCAACGTGGAATTACATTTTTAGAATTTTGTACAAATTAATAACAAATGAAAAGTTGAAATGTCTTGAGCAATAAGTATTCAACCCCTTTGTTATGGAAAGCCTAAATAAATTCAGGAGTACAAATTTGCTTAACAAGTCACATATTAATGTACGTATTAATTGCATGGACTCACTCTGTGTGCAATAATAGTGTTTAACATGATTTTTGAACGACTACCTCATCTCTGAACCCCACACATACAATTATCTGTAAGATCCCTCAGTCGAGCAGTGAATTTACAACACAGATTCAACCACAAAGACCAGGGAGGTTTTCCAATGCCTCCCAAAGATGAGCATGGTGYAGTTATTAATTATGCTTTGGATGGTGTATCAATACACCCAGTCACTACAAAGATACAGGCGTCCTTCCTAACTCAGTTGCCGGAGAGGAAGGAAAACGCTCAGGGATTTCACCATGAGGCCAATAGTGACTTTAAAACAGTTACATAGTTTAATGCATGTTAGAGGAGAAAACTGAGGATGGATCAACAACATTGTAGTTACTCCACAATACTAACCTGATTGACCGAGTGAAACGAAGGAAGCCTGTACACAATAAAAATATTCCAAAACATGAATCCTGTTTGCAATAAGGCACTAAAGTAAAACTGCAAAAAAAATGTMTCAAAGAAATTAACTTTATGTTCTGAATACAAAGTGTTATGTTTGGGGCAAATCCATCACTAACTACCACTCTTTATATTTTTAAGCATGGTGGTGGCTGCATCATGTTATGGGTATGTTTGTCATTGGCAAGGAAGAGAGTATTTTTTATGTTTTAATGATAAAAAAACAAAATAGAGCTAAGCACAGGCAAAATCCTAGAGGAAAARGGGTTCAGTCTGCTTTCCAACAGACAATGGGAGTCAAATTCACCTTTCAGCAGAAAAATAACCTAAAACACAAGGCCAAATATACACTGGAGTTGCTTACCAAGACGACACTGAATGTTCCTGAGTTGCCTAGTTACAGTTTTGACTTATATCGGCTTGAAAATCTATGGCAAAACTTGAAAATGGCTGTCTAGCAATGATCAACAACCAACTTGACAGAGCTTGAAGAATTTTTTWAAGAATAKTGTGCAAATATTGTACAATCCAAGTGTGCAAAGCTCTTAGAGACTTGCCCAGAATGACTCACAGCTGTAATCACTGACAAAGGTGATTCTAACATGTATTGACTTAGGGGGTTGTATACTTATCTAATCAAGATATATTAGTAATTTATTTTGTATCACTTGTTGTTTGCTTAAAACAAATTTTAAAAATGTTCTTCCAGTTTCACATTACAGAGTATGTGGATTGTTGACAAAAAAACAACAATTAAATCCATTTTAATCCCACTTTGTAACACAACAAAAATTGGAAAAAGTAAAGGGTTGTGAATACTTTCTGAAGGCACTATATCTACCTCATGGATGGGTCTCCTACCTACCTCATGGATGAGTATCCTACCTACCTACCTACCTCGTGGATGAGTCTCCTACCTACCTCATGGATGAGTATCCTACCTACCTACCTCGTGGATGAGTCTCCTACCTACCTCATGGATGAGTAGCCTACCTACCTATCTACCTACCTCGTGGATGAGTCTCCTACCTACCTCATGGATGAGTAGCCTACCTACCTACCTACCTCGTGGATGAGTCTCCTGCCTACCTATCTGATGGATGAGTCTCCTACCTACCTACCTACCTACCTAACTATCTGCCTACCTACCTACCTCATGGGTGAGTCCCCTACCTACCTCATGTATGAGTCCCCTACCTACCTATCTGATGGGTGAGTCTCCTACCCACCTACCTATTTCATGGATGAGTCCCCTACCTACCTCATGGATGCCAAAGTGGGCGTAGGAGTCAAAGTAGTAGTCCTGTGATGTCATTTCCTCCGGGTTGAGCAGCTTTGCCATCTTGCCACGCCCGGGGCAGGTGGGCAGGGCCGCTACATGGGGCGTATGTGGAGGGTGTGGCACATGGTGGACAGTAGGCACAGGTTTGGGCAAGGAGGCAGGCTGAAAGGACTGCGACTGGGGGGTAGTGATGGTACGCTGCCGCTAAGAGAGAGGAGGSGGTGAGGCAGAGAGAAATAGGGAATATGAAGATAGAGAGGAGGGTAGGGATAGAGCAAATAAAGAGACAGAAATAAAGATAGACAATGTGGGGAGGAAAGAGAGATGGGAGAGTGAGAGATGAAAAGGGAGGGAGGGAGGGAGATATATATATATATATAGAGAGAGAGAGAGAGGGGGAGGAAGGGAAAGCGAGGGAGAGATTAAGAATTAGGGACAGACAAAAGTGAGTGGAGGTGTATTTGAAGAGAGGGCACTTGAACATTATCAGAGAAGAGCAACAGGACTGGATCTGTTTGCAGTAACAAATCGCTTTCAATACAGTGCACTTTGATTCAAAACCATTTGTTATAGCATTACATGGCTAAATGTGTTATTTACAAATACAGTGAAGCACTTAGAACGCATTAGAGGTCACTTGGTAGGCTAGATTACATAATGTTACGCATCTACCCGTTTTCAGAGCAGCAGGAGTCCATGCGACAGATTGTGCCGAACGGATAGTGAAATCAGCACCAAGGACAGCGCACACGCTAACCACTACAGATCATTTCTGCATTGCATTTCTTTGCAAATGTAATATTTTAACGGGARATATGCCATAACAATTTACAAAAACAACTAAACGTTGCATGTGTCTGCATTGCTTTTTACAGACACCAGTAGTCGACACAKTATTGATTACTTCAAAACTGACAAAGACACTAAAACATTAATTAACAGAACCATCAGTAATTGATTATTATCGATTATATCAATATAACGAAAGATTTTGACCAGCATCAATGTCACTCCTTGGATCATTTACCAGCGAACTGACATACCTCAGAATTGTCCGGCTCCGCCATTTTTCTCCGTAGGAGCAGGCAACGCGAGTGCCTCAGTCCATATGAGCCAACGAGATTTCTTCAACCCAGGGAGGAAAAATCTTATATAAAATAAACTTAGTAGCTCTTTTTCGATGACCTAGATTTGTTTTCTCTAGATTGACTTTCATAAATGATGCAAACGTTTAATATCAGAAATAGTTAATATTTTAGGCTAAATTCCAACTTATTGTTAGCCCCTAAAAAGTTATCACGTCTTCTAAAACGTTTGTTTCACATCGATAAAAACGACAGGTATCCATTTTGTAAAAGTTACAGGTGGTTCCATAGAAGCACTTGGGCATCAATTGCCACAGCACCCCGAATTAACCTTCCTCTCTCCTCTTGCGCACTGCCCATATGCCTATGATGCAGCAAACTATACAAAATGCCTGTAGTCCACGTTAGGAAAATACATCCTCATACTCGGCTTCTCCTCAACAGTTGTTTCCACGTCTATCAACATATCTCACAAGTCGTTGGCTTGAAATCGCCCCATCAGTCATATTTATATTCGGAAAGGATGCGCTATCCTCCGTTTGCTTGGCTACGTTCCCATGGCAAAAGTTGAACTTGACTATTGAGTTGGAGCTGTTCACTTAAGGCAGTCAGGCACCGGTTTTTCCAAGAACCGGCTCGTGATCAGAAGTTATATAATCGATGCCTCCCACGCGCCAGATGCCTCTCTTCACCTTCACACCAGATTTTCCGGCAGAATATAGAGAGATACTGTATATAGCGGACCATTGCCGTACTTCTCGACTTTCGCAGGATTCCCCACCGTGCAGGGCAATTCTTATGAGCACGCAAGTGTCTGTACCTTTGCAGCATACGTTTCCCCCATACGGTATCTAACCAACTGTATATGAGCCATGACCTTGAAGACATGTTCTAGCTAGCCTACTTTCTTAATTAACACAAGAAGGCATTCAACTCATTTGGGCAAAATGGATCGAAACTGTGCGTAATTGACACTCTCCCAGGCGTGCCATTCGAACTTAAATGTGAACATTTGTGAATGATCTAATTTGCAGATTCATTGCAAAGTTGGAAATCTAATCGCCTACAGGTGTTTAGTTTATTTCCCTAAGTGTCATTATGCGTAATGAGCACTTGGATCGCCATACAATAATTGCGGCTTTTAAGGTTGCACTGCAATTTCAAAAATATAAAATCTATATGATTGATGGGCACACATACTGTAATAAGTATCATCCGTTATCATATGTTCAGCATCACACTGACCAGACCTAGAATCAGAACCAGAAAACGTTATTGCCATGCAACAGTGTTACTACTTCTCTTGGTGTTTTACAAAACATCATCCATATATTTTTCTATCTTTTTATATCTTATATATTCATATAATATAAAACAGAAAAAAGTAAACGTCCATTAATTTAATGACGCATATTTGCACAAACAGCCTTGTATTTCAACAATAAACTGTGATACTTGCAGACACATTGTATATTATCCGCAAAACACCATATGACTAAATGTCTCTCGATTTAAGCGAAATCTTGTTCTAGAGCAGATGCCTCGAGCCTGTTCCTGTTTATAGATTGAGGAGGTGTGAGTTTATTGTTAGGCAGCTATAGCAGCTTCCCCCCCATTACCACCGCCTGCCTGCCTGCCTCCCACTTCCCTGTTGTGTAATGCCTCAACAGTGGCAGCTGCTGAAGGAAACTGGGAGCCATGCTTTCATTCACAGATGCTGAGAATGATCTACACAAGTGCGCTAACACGCACGCACGCACGCACACACACACACACACACACACACACACACACACACACACACACACACACACACACACACACACACACACACACACACACACACACACACACACACACACACACACACACACACACACACACACACACACACACACACACACACACACACACACACACACACAACAGCATCAAACCATATTCAATTTAATATTCTTAGGCCATTTAAAAGAAGAAAGAATACAATTACACAAGGACAAATCCGATATTGTCCTCCTCCCTGTACATGTACTTTCTTTAACAGTCATATGCATGGCATTATCTGCTGGTTGTACTCAAGGCACCCAGCCCATGCAACACCCTCAAGGACACACACACACACACACACACACACACCACACACACACACACACACACACACACACACACACACACACACACACACACACACACACACACACACACACACACACACACACACACACACACACACACACACACACACACACACACAGCTGTGGGTGGCAATAGCCTTGGGCAGCTTTTTAGTAGAAGTACCAGTACGTCTGTCTGTGCACCATGAGAGGGAGTGAGAGATGGACCATCATTGATTGCTTTTTACAAGGTTCACACGTTGAGGAAATAAGTATTTACGGTTGTATTAGTATGAAAATCATTGTTAGATGATACCTCAAGTCTGCACTCTGATTGTGATAGTGACATACATAGCAGTAGCATTGTTGCTACAATATTAGCCTAATTACAATGACAAGCATTATGATGTTAAAGACTCTAGYGTTGCATCACAAATGTCACCATATTCTCTCTAGTGCACTACGTTTACATTTTTTWATTTAAATGAAAGGTATTTTAACACTTTTAAATGAAAATCCAGGCAAGATGGAGAAACAGTGGATAAGGTAGACACCGGGACTGAACCCTGGTCTCTAGCGGATAGATTTGGGATGCAACCCACTCAACCACGGCTCTGCACAATTATACACTACTTTTAACCAGAACCCTGCGGGAGCCAGCCTATACTGATTACTTTGTTGAGACCAGCTTGCAATACACCACACAATATCAACGTCTCAGATGTGAAACAATAAAAGGCCTTTTCACACTGCGTTGTTCTTAGCCACAGGGAAGACTGGCCCTGGCCTAGCTTATCCTGTGTTCACACAAGCATTTGTTAACCCTGGGCTAAGCTTTAMCTCTGGGCTAAGGATTCACACATGTATTCCAATGCCCTGGGCTAGCAGACAAACACAACATGCAACAGGTGTTGTGCCAAAAATCTCCCCCTGCCAGAATTCCCCCTGCCCTTCGTGTGAACGCGCACACACTCAATTCTCCATTGCTGCGACCTTGTGCAGAATCATTTTGGTAACTCATGTTGACCAGTAGTGTGTGCCACAGAAAGTATTTGACTCTAGCCACAAAATTAAGGAAAMTATTCATCCCCCTTTGCGTTTTTCCTATTTTGTTGCATTTCAACCTGTAATTTAAATWGATTTTTATTTGGACTTCATGTAATGGACATACACAAAATAGTCAAAATTGGCGAAGTGAAATGAAAAAAATCAGTTATTTCAAAAAATTCGAAGAAATTAAAAACGGAAAAGTGGTGCGTGCATATGTATTCACCCCCTTTGCTATGAAGCCCCTAAATAAGATCTGGTGCAACCAATTACCTTCAGAAGTCACATAATTATTTAAATAAAGTTCACCTGTGTGCAAWCTAAGTGTCACATGATCTGTCACATGATCTCAGTATATATACACATGTTCTGAAAGGCCCCAGAGTCTGAAACACCACTAAGCAAGGGACACCACCAAGCAAGCAATACCATGAAGACCAAGGAGCTCTCCAAACAGGTCAGGGACACAGTTGTGGAGAATCACCGATCAAGGTTGGGTTATAAACAAATATCCGAAACTTTGAACATCCCACAGAGCACCATTAAATCCATTATTAAAAATTGAAAGAATATGGCACCACAAACAAACCTGCCAAGAGAGGGCCGCCCACCAAAACTCACGGACCGTGCAAGGAGAGCATTAATCAGAGAGGAAACGAAGATACCAAAGATAACGATTGGAGTATCTGTTCATAGGACAACTTTAAGCCGTACACTCCTGTGGTATCCCAGGAGGTCTACCCTGGGGATGGTAATAGAGGGGAGGTACGTGAGGCGACGTTGGCTCTCTCTGCTGGGAATACGGGAGCTGGGCACCCCGACATGGACAGCTAAGTGGAGGTAATTAGAGGAAAGTGCCAACCAGCCGTGGAGGCTAAATAAAAGGAGCACGATGGCACACCGCGGGAGAGAAGGGAGAGAGACGGACATCAGTTAAGAGAGAGAAGGAAGACCGAGCAAGTTATTTCTTTGATATATTTATGTTCTGTCTTAAGTACAGTTGTTTTCGGACTAAAGTCTCTGTGTCAATCTCTGCACGCTCAACCCAACACCCCACAGTTTACCACACTCCACAGAGCTGGGCTTTATGGAAATAAGCAAACACGTTTGGTGTTCACTAAAAGGCATGTGGGAGACTCCCGAAACATATGGAAGAAAGTGCTCTGGTCAGATGAGACTAAAATTCAAGGAAAGGAAAACGCTATGTTTGGCGCAAACCAACACCTCTCATCACCCTGAGAACACCATCCCCACAGTGAAGCATGGTGGTGGCAGCATCATGCTGTTGAGATGTTTTTCATCGGCAGGGACTGGGAAACTGGTCAGAATTGAAGGAATGATGGATGGTGCTAAATACAGGGAAATTCTTGAGAGAAACCTGTTTCAGTCTTCCAGAGATTTGAGACTGGGACAGAGGTTCACCTTCCAGCAGGACAATGACCCTAAGCATACTGCTAAAGCAACACGCGAGTGGTTTAAGGGGAAACATTTAATGGAATGTTCTTGGAATGGCCTAGTCAAAGCCCAGACCTCAATCAATTGAGAATCTGTGGTATGACTGAAAGATAGATGGGTTCCGCTGGTGTACAGAAAACTTGAAGAGCTGAGGCAGTTTTGCCTTGAAGAATGGGCACATGGTGCAAAGCTTATAGAGACATACCCCAAGAGACTTGCAGCAGTAATTGCTGCAAAATGTGGCTCTACAAAGTTTTGACATTGGGGGTGAATAGTTATGCACGCTCAAGTTTTCAGTTTTTTTGTCTTATTTCTTGTATGTTTCACAAGAAAAATATTTGTATCTTCAAAAGTGGTAGGCATGTTGTGTAAATCAAATTATACAAACCCCCAAAAACCTATTTTAATTCTAGGTTGTAAGGCAACAAAATAGGAAAAAATGCCAAGGAGGGTGAATACCTTTCGCAGGCCACTGTACCTCTGAGACTTTTATCTCTGCATTTATTAACACATTAGTTCCTCTTCTAGCCTCTGTATTTTATTTGCAACAGTGATGGTTTGTATAACTTTCTGTCTACCTGTCTGACCTCTGGGAACAATGATTCACTTTTGAAATTTGTGCCCCTGTATAGAGAATGCTATGCACACGAAAGAGACATCAAATCAATCACATTTTATTCCTCACATGCTTAGTAAATAACAGGTGTAGACTAACAGTGAAATGGTTTACTTATGGGCTTTTCCAACAATGC
Organism: Salvelinus sp. IW2-2015; assembly: GCF_002910315.2. Classification (NCBI taxonomy): domain Eukaryota; kingdom Metazoa; phylum Chordata; class Actinopteri; order Salmoniformes; family Salmonidae; genus Salvelinus; species Salvelinus sp. IW2-2015. Next base: position 17,526 of record NW_019947824.1, read on the forward strand.
AGAGAGAAAGAAAATAGAGAAATAGTAGAAAGTAAAAGAAGAATAAACCATGTAATAATAATAAACCATGTAATAATAAATACACTGTGAGTAACGATAACTTGGCTATATACACGCGGTCCAGAGTTGATGTGCAGGGGTAGGAGATAACTGAGATAGATTAGATATGTACATATAACTAGTAATAAAGTGACAAATAATACACAGTAGCAGCAGCGGTATGTGATGAGTAAACAAAGTCAGTGCAAAAAGGGTCAATGCAGATAGTCCAGGTTAGCTATTTGGTTAACAGCAATATGTAGCCTAACTTATGGGCGACCCCCAAAAAATCACATAGAAATATGAGTTATAGATCTGTCGTCCTCATTGAAAGCAACTCTAGGATGCGGTAGATTCTGTTTTATGTGCCCTATTTTTTATGCTTCCTCTTTTTAAGTTTAATTTTTGTATCTCTTACTTTTGGTTTTGTACACGAGCTTCAAACAGCTGAAAAACAATATTTGGGGTTATGGAAAATATATTTCACAGCGGTTTAGATGGTACAATGATTCTCTACATTATACATGCTTGTTCTGTCACATAAACTGAAAACAGGCAAACTATTCGAATTTTAGCAACCTGGAAACCATGGAGCATGTTTGCATAGTGCAACTTTAACTATTTAGCTAACAATTTAGCAGTGTTATGGCTTAGGGGTAGAATCTGTTCAGGGTCCAGTTGGTTCCAGACTTGCCGTGCGGTAGCAGAGAAAACAGTCTATGACTTGGGTGGCCTGTAGTCTTTGACAATTTTTAGAGCCTTCCTCTGACACCGCCTGGTATAGAGGTCCTGGAAGGCAGGGAGCTTATGTACTGGGCCGTACGCCCTACCACTCTAGCGTCTTGCGGTCGGATGCCAAGCAGTTGCCATACCAAGCGGTGATGCAGCCAGTCAAGATGCTCTCAATGGTGCAGCTGTAGAACTTTTTGAGGATCTGAGGGCCCTGTCAAATCTTTTAAGCCTCCTGAGGCGGAGGAGGCATTGTCGTGCCCTCTTCACAACTGTGTTGGGTGTGTGTGAACCATGATAGATCCTTAGTGATCTGGACACAGAGGAACATGAAGCTCTCGACCCACTCCACTACAGCACCATCGATGTGAATGGGGGCGTGCTCGGCCCTCCGTTTCCTGTAGTCCACGATCAGCTACTTTGTCTTTCTGAGGTTGTTGTCCTGGAACCACACCGCCAGCAGGAGCCCCCCCCCCCCCAAGAAAAACCATATTACACCCTATGTGTTGTGATAATTGCGTTGTTTGCTCTATAACCTGTTAATTCACATTCCTTGTGACCATCATATATAGGCTTAAAGGCTGAGAAGATAAGAAGGCACAGTGGCAGAATAAATTCAACCACACCTTTGTTTTATCACAAAACCGGATAGCAGCCTCTGTCCAGTGAAGTCCACAAAGCATATTGCATGTACAGTAACAGACAGTTACATGACCTATAGCATGGTCAAGCAAGTTAATCTTTCCGACATTTTAGGACCACTAAACAACTATATTGAGTTAAAACCACTGCAAGTCGCAAAGAAAGCATCATCAAATCACCTCAACCAAAAGATACCAAAAACAATTCAGTCCAAAAAACGTAAGCTAAATATGATGTGGCTGTCCATGTTTCTGATTTCTGTGTGCGTGTGTGTGTGCGTGCGCGTTAGACGCAAAGTAGAAAAACATGTTGACTCACCCTAATTGTAGAGAAACGCCAATGCCGAAACGGTCTATCACTCTGTCATACAGTACACACTTTTATTTTTTGTTGTCCTAGGCTACCTGGATAAAATGCTCGCTCGCTAGCCTAACTTCCATTCATCGGCAACGTTAGCTAGTTAATTAACATTAGCGTTCTACCTCTAGCTACATATTGAACTTCCATCCTCTCAGACCAGGGGCACAACAAAGTATTAATTAATGGTTGGATCAGAATCGCCATTACAATCATTGGCCAGTACGGAGAATTAAGTAAAGCCACAAGTCAAAAATCCCTATCTTCATCCATGGCTAATTTAGGAAAGGGTCAATTTTAGCTAGCTGGCTAGCTAGCCATCTGAGGAC
>NW_019947825.1:0-19603 GCF_002910315.2 Salvelinus sp. IW2-2015
AGGAGAAGTGATTCTGTGAAAGACGTTAGGATGATGGCGACACATAACTACAGCGCGCATCCACGCGCGATATACGAGCGTTTTCACTTTCACCAAGATAACAGCATTACAGTAGCCTGGGGACACCGGCTTCTAGAGACACCACTTCTGACCGAAACCTAGAACTCTCACTTACGAGATAAAGTGAGAGAAAAGACACGCTTGAAAGTACCCTCGTAGAAGCTATCATCTCGAGATGATAACTGTGAGCCATATTCTCACATATAAGCCCCTCAAGTGTATCGCTGTATAACACTATCCCCCCAGCATTGCCATGGGTGTATGCTTTGTGTGAAGTACACCATCGAATAGTCAAAGCGTGTGGCGCTTGAAATCTCATTCAATTGGAAGAGATGTGTAAGCTTGGTTATTATCCCACAAATACCCTTTTGTAATCTAGTTAGTGTATGTGCACTGGTCTTTCATGTCTTGATTGAAGGAACGCCCATTCCAGCGCACTGACCAGTTGATTAGACTATCAGATGTTCTCTGTGGTGTGCGCAAGTGTAGGTGCTCTCAATATTGACATACTCAGTCACAACAAGGAGGGTTCACATTAAAGACATGCTTTCTTGGACCATACAGGTAGTAAGCTGGTCCATTTAGCCCGCGTGAAAGCTGTAGGCGATCGCAGATCAGATCGACAACAGCAACACGCGACGCACCGCCTGGGGGGGCGGAGGTGACGCCTGTGTCCGGAGAGGGGCGCCTCTGGAGGAGACATGCTGGTCGCTCACTTCCCAACGGCAACACTATACGCACGCTCGGCCTAGACTGGCTGACTTGGGACTTCACAGAACCAAGACACGTCTCAAGGCTTCATCGAGCGACAGGAAGCACGCAAGCCAAACCAAATCACCGAAAGCAGGACTAGGTCAGACAACTGGAGGAGAGGTATGCTAAATATACACAGGTACCAGCCTATGATGAAGCATTGAAGTAATGCCGCTTGAATCGCATAGAAACACGACAACTCTCTTATGAGACACTAACAAAGGGATTGAAGGAACGCCACGCAACCACACATGCCTGAACGAACGGGAAACAACACCAACTCACATTCACAATCACCGCTCACATGGATCAATACAGTCACAAAGAACTTTCATTTCACACAAATATATTCCAGCAACACAGATAGATCACGCATCAGGTTACAACAACAAACATTCTGTGGGGAGATAATCACGTATTTGCAATCCATTTCACATCTCGAATATATCAGATCAACTTCCCTTTCTGCCTCTGGTGTCACAGTTAATGTGTTATGAACCCCCCCACGTCTTCTAGATGTTATTAGACAGTGCTATATCAACGTCTCTCATGTTGAGGCGTAATATCACTATGGATCAACGTGATGGATATACACCGCCGCGCATAGCCTAGTCTTCGTAGCCTTTAGCGTTTCCATCAGGCGAGAAACTCACGCTACTCACTGACAGACAGCCGCCGCGTCTTGCACTGTCTCTGCTAGCTGGAAGAGAGGTTGAGGTCATAGTCTGCCGGATCTTCTACCAGTATTCACACGTAGCTGGTCTGGTCTGGGTGGCGTGGCTGCAGTTTGCTCAATATCGCACTGGCTCCCTCTCACACTCACCCAAGGGTAACAACTAGACAAGACCCAGTCTTCCATCATGAGTGGTCATAAGCATGCCTGCCTCTAGACCAACACGATCACGGACTTCCGCCCCCACAAGCGCTGTGCCCTGCAACTTAACGCCATTACTCCTTAACCCACCCTCTCTGGAGGGCCTGACACACTCAACTGCTGTCATACGGGTTATTCAGGGGGAATCTACAATTAAGGAGTTAATTCATATTAACTCGCATTAATTCTCGGGCTCACAATTAATATAGTGGGCTATTCCAAGGTAGTTAACACGCTCCAAGTCTCACTACGCTGCAAACTCCCCGTACGGCACTCGGGAGAGGCAGAAGTTCCGAGAGCCGTGCGTACCAAGAGAACATAACCCATGCCAAGCCGGCACATGCTTCTTGTACACAAATAGTCCCACAAGCTAACCTGCACGCGACTCAGCACAAACGCAGACCCACACGGGGTATGTACAGGAGGTAGAACAACATGTTAACCGCTCCCAGGATGTGACTGCTGTGCCAGAGATAGCACAACGCTGGAGCAACACACGGCACCAAGGACATCAACCCCGCCCACAGGAGTCGAATCAACAGGTGGCAGAGCGATTGGACAGGAACATCCCTGCCGGCCAAACCCTCCCCTAACCCTCAGGACAACCGCTGCCTAATACAAGTGGGGTACTCCCGGCGCCTTCACACGCGCCCGGACACACGAGGGAGACAGAGCCTGGACCTCAAGATCTCTAGTGGGCACAGCTGCTCACTGTGCGATGCAGGTGCGCTTAGAACCAAGCTACGACGCCAGCTCGGGAGGCCTCGAGCACGGTGAATACACCTCAACGCACTGCCCGGCGGCACAATGGTGGTACATCCAAGCTGTGGACGACGTAATAACAGGTATCACACCTGATCTCTTTTTAAGTCATATCTGACACTCAAATGCTAGTTGTCATCTTAGCCATCGTAGCTGTCGTGTCCATCATAACCCATACACTCGCTATCCCCGCTCGCTCTTCGTCACGCCAGCCATAGCACCCATAACTCATTGATGGTTCTGGTGGTGCATTGATGCCAGGGGGTCTTAACTGGTCAGCTGGGTGCCACTGCGTTTGGACCTTTCTGGACAATTTGATGTACTGGTTTTCATCCTGTTGTTTCCTCTGTGTCCTGTGTCTGTGGGCGGCCCACCTGTCCCTTGGTCTTGGGCCCCACCTGTCGCCGGTGTCTTGGCCCCACTGTCCCCCGTGGTCGCTTAGCGCACACACACCAGACAACCTGTCCCCCGCGTGACTCTCGGCCAACGCCCATCAAACCGCTGACGTCCCGTGAGTACTTTGGCCAACTCAACCTGTTCACCTGTCGGGTAACTTGGCCTCGAACTTCATCCTAAGGTAACTGTGGCTCCTTGGTCCTCGACCAAACACAACCGCCCACCTGTCCTGCTGTATATATCCTGTACAAGTCCTAATTCTCAATTATCCTTTGTTCACTGTCTTCATCCGAATCTGTTAGGTCTTTTAATAACTGTAAATCTTACGTTACGATGTTTTTTGTCAGACCAACCACATACCCCAGGGTCTTGTGTTAACATGTTGCTGTTGAGCCTCTCTGTGACCTTTCCTTGACCTCCCTGCTGATCACACCTCAGCGGCGCTGAGAAGACTCGAAACCAGCATCCCTTGACGCCTCTGACTGGGTGTATGTACACGGTGTTTTATCACGGTGCAGTACTCTGAACGACGGCAAAGGACTTGGATCTAAGGGGTAACCCTTGCAGAGACTGTAGACTGGCCCAACCACCCGAGAACCCAACGGCTCCCCTGCTGGCTTCCTCCTGCAAAGGTGGTCATGTCCTCCAGCTACCAATCTGGAGACAAAGTACAGAACTATTATAACAGTCATGTAGGACAGTAACATACTAAATAATAAACCTACAAAGGTAAAAAAGACAAACGTCCTCCACTAGTCTAAGTAGCTCGCTAGTAGACGCATATACTTATTCAGCAAACACCTTCAACATGTTAAATATTGTATGAATGAACATGAGAACAAGACTTCAACCAACTGAGACCATAACACTGACACAAAGTTCCCCACAGGACATGTACTAAAGAGAAATGAATAAGAAGTTTGTGGCCCTGAACAAAAAAAGGGGTCAAAATCAAAAGTAACAGTCACAAGTAATCTGGTGGCGCGACATCAACCAGCCTGCATTAAGTACTACGGACAGGGTTATCACTCCTTACTCACTGGAACTGCACACCAGATTTGCAAGCTTATTGCTGTGAGATAAGGTATACACCGAACACCTTGTTCAGAAAGAATCAAGGGGGGCAATTGAGCACTGACTGGATACGGACTGCCTCCACTGTCTTCGACCAAGGCACCTGCAGTTTCTCTGACATTTTGTGGGGGGACTGGCACTAGCGCCTGCACCTCTGATCGCAAAGGTCCCAGAACGTGGCCTCAAGTGGGATTGAGATCCAGGCCGCTTTTGCTGGCCATGGCAGAACACATTCCTGTCTTGCAGGAAATCACACACAGAACGAGCAGTATGGCTGGTGGCATTGTCATGCTGGAGGGTCATGTCAGGGTGAGCCTGCAGGAAGAGTACCACATGAGGGAGGAGGATGTCTTCCTTGTAATGCACAGCGTTGAGATTGCCTGCAATGACAACAAGCTCAGTCCGATGATGCTGTGACACACCGCCCCAGACCATGACGGACCCTCCACCTCCAAATCAATCCCGCTCCAGAGTACATGCCTCGGTGTAACGCTCATTCCTTTAACGATAAACGCGAATCCGACCATCACCCCTGGTGAGACAAAACTGCGAAGAGTGAAGAAACACTCATTAGTGAAGAGCACTTTTTGCCAGTACTGTTTGGTCCAGCGACGGTAGGTTTGTTCCCATAAGCGACATTGTTGCCGGTGATGACCTGCTTTACAACAGGCCTACAAGCCCTCAGTCCAGCCTCTCTCAGCCTATTGCGGACAGTCTGAGCACTGATGGAGGGATTGTGCGTTCCTGGTGTAACTCGGGCAGTTGTTGTTGCCATCCTGTACCTGTCCCGCAGGTATGCTGTTCGGCTGTACCAATCCTGTGCAGGTGTTACACGCGGTCTGCCACTGTGAGGACGATCAGCTGTCCGTCCTGTCTCCCTGTAGCYCTGTCTWAGGCGTCTCACWGTACGGACATTGCAATWTATTGCCCTGGCCACATCTGCAGTCCTCATGCCTCCTGGCAACATGCCTAAGGCACGTTCACGCAGATGAGCAGGGACCCTGGGCATCTTTCGTTTGGTGTTTTTCAAAGTCAGTAGAAAGGCCTCTTTAGTGTCCTACGTTTTCTTAACTGTGACCTTAATTGCCTACCGTCTGTAAGCTGTTAGTGTCTTAATGACCGTTCCACAGGTGCATGTTCAATAATTGTTTATGGTTCATTGAACAAGCATGGGAAACYGTGTTTAAACTCTTTACAATGAAGATCTGTGAAGTTATTTGGATTTTTATGAATTATCTTTGAAAGACAGGGGCTGGATAGAAAAGATGGCAGAAAGTGCATGTCCACATATTGTGATCTACTTTTCAATGGGATCCTACGATAAAGGTTTGTCACATAGCAACCTCTCTATCTTATGTGTTGTGTCTTAAATACTTCCCAACTCTCTAGTGGCAAACAATAGCAGTAGAGGTTCACAWAATGTGTGTTTGACATCTAGTACATTGCGGTTGTACTGTGCAGAATCACTGATCTACAAGTTAAATGACATGTTATTGCTCATMTACATACTGTATATTTTGCTGATTTTATCGCAGGTGCAGTGAGATGCTTATGTTCCTAGCTCAAACATTGCAGTAATACCGAAAAATACAAAACAATACACACAAATCCCCTAAATGAAAAGAAATTAAGAAATATCAGAACGAGCAATGTCAGAGTCCGCATTATAAATATACAATATGTGTATATAATGGTGTGTATTGACATTATGGACAGTATATGAATAGAAAATATATGTACAGCAGTAGTTATTTAGGATGAGCCTTGACTAGAACACATATGAAGTGGGTAAAACAGTATGTAAACATAATTAAAAACCCCTAAGGTTGTTGTCCGTGCCCCTATGGACATGTAATTAGCATTATTGCTCCCAAGAGGGTAGGCCTATGCCCTCACAGGCCCACCCATAGCTGCGCCCCTGCCCAGTAATGTGAAATCCATAGATGAGGGCCTAATTTGTCAACCTGGGATGGAATACTGTAGTAACTGTAGTAGCCGCGTCTCACCAGTAGATGCCGCCAACGGAACACCATATCCCCCTGTTTGCCTGATTGGCGCTACCCGACATTAATCAGCATCTGTTTTTGAGCGGAACATTCCGTCAACGAGTCAACAGGGGTGACACTCATTAACCCGGGTGTAGATCTTGTACTCTGACTGACTGTGTCCCACTTTTTATACTGGATACAGAGTTCTCCATAAAACCTCAACCTCAACTTTCCCTTGGGTTCTAAAGTGGAAATGAACACAACTCGGGGATTGAGAAAGAGGGATGAGTCTGAGATCACTGATGTAATGTAACAGCCAGTTTGTCTAATTGTTTTAGTGTTGTAATAGTTTTATCGTGTTGACATGAATTAATGCAAGGGTGTGTGATCCTCACTGAGCAGCCAAGTCTTCCTATTAACATTAGTTAGTGTGTTAGTTATCAGACAAGTCTTCCTATTAACATTAGTTAGTGTGTTAGTTATCAGCCTTCCTATTAACATTAGTTAGTGTGTTAGTTATCAGTCTTCCTATTAACATTAGTTAGAGTAGTGGTTCAGTTATTCAGCCTTTCCTATTAACATTAGTTAGTGTGTTAGTTATCAGCCTTCCTATTAACATTAGTTAGTGTGTTTAGTTATCAGCCTTCATATTAACATTAGTTAGTGTGTTAGTTATCAGCCTTCCTATTAACATTAGTTAGTGTGTTAGTTATCAGCCTTCCTATTAACATTGGTTAGTGTTTAGTTATCAGCCTTCCTATTAACATTAGTTAGTGTGTTAGTTATCATCCTTCATATTAACATTAGTTAGTGTGTTAGTTATCAGCCTTCCTATTAACATTAGTTAGTGTGTTAGTTATTAGGGAAGAAAATAGCAAAACATTTTGTAATTGAAAACTAAAACAAGGGTTTCTTATTGGACAAGTCCAGGTAGTCCCTGCCTGTTTCAGCCCATTTGGTGCATAATGAACATGATCCTGGATGTGTGCAGGGCTTGGGGTCAGAGGTCACTGGGGTTTTCTGCATGCGGGGGCCTGATGGATGCCGTCCTACACTAAACAGTTATGTACCCTGCCTCCAGCGCCTCGTTAAGGCCTAACTAATGACACATCCAATGTTCCCTTCTGTTTTCTGTTTGAGAGACAATGAAAAAAAATAGGCAACTTGCCAGATAACTATCACACTAACTAATGTTAATAGGAAGACTTGGCTGATAACTAACACACTAACTAATGTTAATAGGAAGACTTGTCAGATGAATACAACCCAAGCCTCTTCTCCCCAACTGCCCCGCCCGACCCCTGCCTCTCCTGGGGAGAAGGGAGCTATAGTAAGAGTCCTATCTCCACCGCCTGCTCCCTGACAGGTTCTGCAAGTTACTGCCTTTTTAAAGCAAAGTAAAGAGCAGAGGTGAAAAACACACAGGAGGGGACCTCAATCCTCACCTGGACACAGAGGCCCGTCGCAAGGCCCCAAGAGCGGGTGATTTAGCGCCCCAGGAGAAAGGACCTAGGCATGGAGGCATGTGCGGTGCCCCCTCCTGTCGTAAAGGAAATAATAACTGTGCTGGAAGGTATTTCCATCGTGTGTGCGTTCGTGTGTGCGCGTGCGTATGCACGGTTGAGTAGGGGGTGCCAGAGTGGAGGGAGCTTTGGGTTTATGGAAAGGGGGGCAGAGGGAGAGAGAGGGGAGTTTATGAGTGGAATGGTTTCATGTGTAGTTGTAGTTGAACTTGGACACTAGGCAGGGGCCTTTTCATCAGCGGGGGTTAACATAACTCATTTTTTAACACTTCCTGCCTTTTGAGGTACAGTATGTGCTGTGGCAAATGTTGGTGTACTTCCCTTGTCCTCTCCTGCTCTCTTGGACACTTTCTCTGTCACATACAGATCTAGAATCGGCTTTCTATTTCGCAACAAAGCCTCCTTCACTCACGCTGCCAAACATACCCTCATAAAACTGACTATCCTACTGATCCTTGACGTTGGTGATGTCATCTACAAAATAGCTTCCAATACTCTACTCAGCAAACTGGACGCAGTCTATCACAGTGCCATCCGTTTTGTTACTAAAGGCCCTTATACCACACACCACTGCGACCTGTATGCTCTCGTTGGCCGGCCTTCGCTACATATTCGTCGCCAGACCCCCTGGCTCCAGGTCATCTATACGTCTATGCTAGGTAAAGCTCCGCTTTATCCTCAGCTCACTTGCGTCACCGATAACAACACCCACCCGTAGCATGCGCATCCAGCAGGGTAGTATCTCACTGGTCTCCCAAAGCCAACACCTCCTTAGCCTCTTTTCCTTCCATGTTCTCTGCTGCCAGTGACTGCGAACGAATTCCGCTGAAGCTGGAGACTTATATTCCTCAGCCTCACTAACTTTGAAACATCAGCTATCTGAGCGCTAATACCGATCGCTGCAACTGTAAATAGTCCATCTTAAATAGGGCCCACCCAAGATACCTAACCTCATCCCCATATTGTTTTTATAAAATGTTCTGCCTTTGCACACCATGTATCTTCTACTGCACATCATCATCTGCTCATCTATCACTCCAGTGTTAATCTGCTAAATTGAAATTACTTCGCTACTTATGGCCTATTTATTGCCTTACCTCCTCACGCCATTTGCACACACTGTATATAGACTTTCATTTTTTTTCTATTGTGTCATTGACTGTACGTTTGTTTTATCCCATGTGTAACTTTGTGTTGTTGTTGTGTCGCTTTGCTTTATCTTGGCCAGGTCCCAGGTTGTAAATGAGAAACTTGTTCTCAACTAGCCTACCTGGTTTAAATAAAGTAAGAATAAATAAAAAATAAAAAATCTGGTTGGTTCTCTGAGACAGAGCAAGAGCCCTGGGTGCTTGTGTGTTCATTTGTTGCCAAACATAAAACATATTTTTTTTTGTATTAAAACAGGGAAGGACTACCTGAACTTGTGCAATTAAGAAATGCTAATTGTAGGTTCTGTTGCAAAACAGTTAAAAAGTTTCCATAAGATACCTTTTAGTAGACCAAGCAAGATACAAAACCCTGTCGTATGTCGGTATGACTCTGTGTGCTTTTGCAATGTGTGCTGTCAGATGTGGGTCATTTCCCAGTGACCAGAAGGATTCAGCCACAGTCTAAGTCAGTTGAGGTCCGTGCTCAGACCAGAATTACTCTTAACATGATGATGTCCTGTATGCAAGGCTGCTGCTGGCTTCTGAGAGGGAGTGAGGAGACGAGAGAGTGGGAGGAGAGAGAGAGAGTTGGAGGTGTGGAGAGAGAGAGATGGAGGGGTGGCGATGAGAGTAGAAGTCGAGGAGGTGAGAAGAGAGCCAAGAAGAGATGAAGCCGGAGTCGGTCCGAGAGAAGAGAGAGGAGCGGCAGGTGGAGACAGGGACCGTGAGAGCATGAGAGGAAGGCCAGGTGCTGACGGAGAGCGAGCGCGTGGAGAGAGCAAGAGAGCTGAGAGGGTAAGGAAGAGACGAGAATAGCGGAGGGTTGGAGAAAAGAGGGAGAGAGAGGGGGGGGGGAGACCTGAGCGAGTGACGTAGGCCGAGAGAGTCGGACAGCAGAAGAAAGAGAAGAAAGCGAAAGACAGAAAAAGAAGGTGAAAGAAAGCTAAGGTAAAGTGGATGAAAACATGTGACATAGATGAGAGCTCTGGGGTGTTCTGCGCTCTCTGAGGTTGACTCGAGACCTGGTGTATAATATCTAACTCAATGGGCCTCTCAATCCTCTCCGATACCCTTTATTTAAGCAAGAGTAGGCCCGCCAACGTGTTGTTCAGTGAGGCCAGGGCTCTAATGGGGCTCAGACAATCATCATAACAGGACCTGGCGTTGTTTCATTAGGCAACTAAATGCAAAAAAGAAAGAAGCGACTTGGAAACTACACACATGAAAAGCAGCTCATTCTTGTTTCATGCTTTGACAAAACGAGTTGCATAGTATGGTTGCTCTAAGAAGCATACTAACCACCGATATAGTGGGCCCTAAAGAAGCAAATAATCGACGATCAAGGGCTGATAGACAGACAGCGATTGCTTAAGACACTGCAGTTCAAAGCTGCGCCCTAACCTGTATCCAATCAAAACACTAACACCAAAAGAGAGAAACAGTTTCCTTAACCCGTTCCTCTACCTCACCTACCTCTTGTCTTGCCAAAGGGGAATGTACTAGACAGCTTCTTTCACTTTCTCCCTAATTGACATGTGCTTGTCTGCAGCAGGTTCATGACCTCTCATAATCGAAGCAAGGTCTATATAGCTTCTTCAGCAGCAGTATGACCATCTCTATGGCGAGTGTCGTCATATGAGCTTGTCTTCAAGCAGCAGGATCCCATGACCTCTATCATATGGTATCTGATCAGTAGCCTTCGTAGCAGCCTAGGGCAGAAGTAACAAGGTCAATGAGCCAACTCTCGATGCGAGTCTAAGAGGATACTAGTCGCTTCTGCAGAGCGGCAGAGTTATTAAAGAGAGCAGGCTCTCTATGGAGATGCTTTCATAGCTTCTTTAGTGGGTTTTTTCACATTATGCGTTCAAAACTGAGTAAACAAAGATTTGTATCGCGCCTTATGCTCATACCCATACCTTGGATATACTTTTATTCAGGCTCGTTTAATAGACACACACACACACACACACACCACACACACACACACCACTACCACACACACCACACACACCACACACACACACACATTCCCATGATAAAGAAATATTATTAGTTATTCAGTGTTGTGAGCCAAACTCCTCTGATGTCACACAGTCTTCTGTCAGTCCACTGCAGGGTATTGACACTGTTTTTTGTGGGGATGTTGCCAGGACAACTGGAAAGGGGAGGTGGCTGAGGTGTGTTTGAAAGCCTACAGCAGGTAGAACTTCAAAATTAACACAGCTTGGAATGATTTGAGTTCTATGCCGCTTTGATTAAAACAGACTGCAGTCTCTGCGCAACCACACACACACACACACACCACACCACACACACCAACACAACACACACACACACACTTGGTTTTGTGTTAGGGAGCGTGTGCCACCCATCTGTGTGTTTATGAAAAGAGTGTGGATCATGTGTGTGTTAAGCCAATAGGTGTATGGTCAGGAGGTTATGAGGGTCTGATTTGATGTTATGAGTGGTCATTTTATACTTAGTGGGCAATCTGCATGGACTGACATCATCTTAGTCTGTTTGCAGACCAGGATAGTTTCCCCTCCGGCAGAGGACGTTTGTTGTTAGAACACTGTTATGTTCCTCTTTGGCAAGGTGTGGGTAGTAGCGGGTGTGTGTAGGTTGGATGTAAGCGTCAATAAGGGCAGCAGTATGCGTCAGAGGCGATGGTTGGATGATTCTGTTCCAAGAACCCAGCCTTGTCTGCTCGCTGTTTCCCTGCTGTGTGTGTGATTGGACCTGCCTGGCACTTGTGGTCTCTGAGCCCTGGCTAAGGCCTGGGTCACAGAGGCCAAATGACCACAGGCCTATAGGCTACACTACCTGTGGGTGAAGCTGATCACCCACCCACACACACACACACCACACGACACACACAGCACCAGCGCTTAGAATTAGGAAAAACCCCTGTTGTATATTCCAAGCAGTAAGACCAGACAACCAATGAAGCATAGAATCCATCATCCAAAGTGAGGACATGCGGGGGAACAAACACACACACAACGCGCACACAACAGCACACACGCAGAACACACCACACACACACAACACCACACAACAACACACACACAAACACCACCACACACTACAACAAACAACGACACACACACACACACACACGACACACAGCACACACACACAACACACACACACACACTGGTGAACTGGGTCTTTGAAGGGAAGCCAGGGAACCCCTTCCTCGCCAACATCACTTTCTTCAACTTTGATTTCAGCTGGGTGTGTGTGTGGCACAGAAAGGTTCATTGCCGGTCTGCCTGTTTGTTTCCTGGTTGTGTGTGTCTGTTGGGGCTGATGGATGTGTTTGTGCTTTTCCACTGTGTAAGTGCACAAGAACCTGAGTCCTTGATCAGTCAGTGTCATTGCCTTGATCTTTCTGACATGTGTTGTGTCGTGGTGGGGTGGTTGTTGTTACCTGTTTTACGTGTTTGATGTCTTGGTGGGGGTTGTGTGTGGTCTGAGGGTTTACTAAAGTTGTTACCTGTTATTAGTGTTGATGTAATTGGTGGGGTTGTGTTTGGTCTGAGGGTTACCTACCAGTTGTACCTGTTATTTACTGTTGATGTCTTGGTTGGGGGGTTGTGTTTTGGTCTGAGGGTTACTTAAAGTTGTTACCTTAGTGTTATTGTCTGATGTTATTGGTGGGGGTTGTGTTTGGTTCTGAGGGTTACTAAAGTTGTTACCTGTTATTACGTTTGAGTCTGTTGGGTGGGGGTTTGTGTTTGGTCTGAGGGTTTACTAAAGTTGTACCTGTTATTACGTGTTGATGTCTTGGTTGGGTTGTGTTTGGCTGAGGGGTTATTACAGTTGTTACCTGTTTATTACGTGTTGATGTCTTGGGGGGGTTGTGTTTGGTCTGAGGTTATTACAGTTGTTACCTGTTATGTTACGTGTTGATGTCTTGGGGGTTGTGTTTGGTCTGAGGGTTATTACAGTTGTTACCTGTTAATGACGTGTTTGATGTCTTGGTGGGGGTTGTAGTTTGGTCTGAGGGGTTACTAAAGTTGTACCTGTTATTACGTGTTGATGTCTCGTGGGGGTTGTGTTTGGTCTGAGGGTTATTACAGTATGTTATTACGTGTTGATGTCTGGTGGGGGGAGTTGTGTTTGGTCTGAAGGTTATTACAGTTACCTGTTATTACGTAGTTGATGTCTTGGTGGTTGTGTTTGGTCTGGATGGGTTACTAAAGTTGTTACCTGTTATTACGTGTTGATGTATTGGTGGGGGTGTGTTTGGGTCTGAGGGTTATTACAGTTGTTACCTGTTATTACGTGTTTGATGGCTCGTTGGGGTTTGTGTTTTGGTCTGAGGGGTATTACAGTTATCTTTATTAGCGTGTTGATGTCTTGGTGGGGGGTGTGTTTTGGTCTGAGGCGTTATTACAGTTATCTGTTATTACGTGTTGATGTTCATCGGTGGGTGTGTTTGGTCTGAGGTATTACAGTTATCTGTTATTACGTGTTGATGTCTTGGTGGGGGTTGTGTTTGTCGAGGGTTATTACAGTTATCTGTTATACTGTTGATGTCTTTGTTGGGTGTGACGCGGGTGTTTGGTCTGAGGGTTATTACAGTTATCTGTTATTACGTTTTTGATGTTCCTTGGTTGGGCGATTGTGTTTGGTCTGCAGGGTATATTTACATTTATCTTGTTATACGTGTGATGTTCATTGGTTGGGGTTGTGTTTGGTCTGAGGGTTATTACAGTGTATCGGTTATGACGTGTTGATGTCTTGGTGGGGTTGTGTTTGGTCTGAGGGTTATTACAGTTACCTGTTATACGTGTTATGTTTGGTTGGTTTGTGTTTGGTCTGAGGGTTTATTACAGTTACCTGCTTATTACGTGTGATGTCTTGGTTTGGGTTTGTTTGGGCTGAGTGTTATTACAGTTACCTGTATGACGTGTTTGAATGTTGGTGGGGGTTGTGTTTTGGGTCTGAGGGTTATTACAGTTGTTACCTGTTTATTATGTGTTTGATGTCCTGGTTGGGTTGTGTTCTGTCTGAGCGTTATTACAGTTGTTACCTGTTATATTATTGTTGAGGCTTGGTGGGGGTTGTGTGTTCTGTCTGAGCGTTTATTACAGTTGTTACCTGTTATTACGTGTTGATGTCTCGGTGGGGGTTGTGTTGTTAACCTGTTTATTATGTGTTGATGTGCTTGGTGCGGGGTTTGTTTTCTGTCTGAGCGGTATTACAGTTGTTACCTGTTATTAATCATTGCGTGTTGATGTTGTGGGGGTGTGTTTGTCTGAGGGTTATTACAGTTATCTGTTATTACCCTGTGTGTTTCTGTCAGTTGTTTCACTGTACATCGAGCCCTGGTCATATTGAGTGGCACACACACACACACACACACACAACACACACACACACACACACACACACACACACACACACACACACACACACACACACACACACACACACACACACACACACACAACACACACCACCAGGACAGGAGGGTCCCCGGCCCACAGCGGTTCCCATTACACCCCATTCCTCTCAATCACAGAGGATCCCTCTGATTGGTTGGCCTGATTACTTGCCGTATGCTGAGGGCCAGTGGGGTGAAGTGAAGGGGGGGGGTAGGGTAAATATGGACAGGGTGAGGGCCTGCCAGATCTCCTACTCCTGAGATGTTCTATGAAAAGGGCTCAGAGAGGATCAGTCAGATCTGATACATATTAACAGGGCCCAGAGTTTACCGGTTCAGACCACATATACAGGGCCAGAGTTTTTACCAGTTCAGACCACATGGTCAGGAACTCCACCTTCTGCTCAGTTACATAAGTTCTTGCTGTAAACTCTTGGCTCCTTGATATAGTCGAGAAAGTTTTGAAATCCTAAGCAACCTGGACATACACGAGTTTGGAAGTACAATAGGACCAACATGGCTATGTAGTAGGTACCAAAGCTGTGTTGCTGGAACCACCTTGTACGAGCATGGATGGAGTAGCCATTGTGTGCCATGTGGAATTTTCCTATCTTTTTTGGCTGCAAACCAATTCCCCCTTACTTTCTCACTTTTGGTTTTTATACACTTCCAAGGAAAGTTTATTAGGTACCACCCATCTAGTACCGGGTCGGGAATCCGCTTTTTGCCTCCAGAACAGCCTGAATGCTTTGGGAATGTAAACATTGCCTCAATGGGATCAAGGAACAACATGTGCCAGAGAAACATTTCCCCACACCATTACACCCCCGCCACCAGCCGGTACCGTTAACACCAGCAGGGGTGGGGCCATGGACTCATGCTTGCTTACGCAAACTCTGACTCGTGCCATCAGCATGACGCAACAGAACCCAGGGTTCTGTCGGCCATGTTTTTCCACTCCTCAATTGTCCAGTATTGGTGATCACGTGCCCACTGGAGCTCTTCTTCATGTTTTTAGCTGATAGGAGTGGGAACCGTGGCTGTCGCTGCTGCAATTGCCCATCTGTGACAAGGACGATGTTGTACTGCCGTTTATTATGTAACTGCCGTTGAAAAAGCCCCAGGAGGCCGGACGTTTCTGAGATACTGGAAACTGCGTCCGCACGGGGGTGGCGGGTCGAGAGGGGGAGGAGGGGCGCGGGGGTGGGGGGGCGGTGAGGGGAGGGGGGGGGGGGCGGAGAGGGGATTGGGTGCGGGGGCGGGGTGGGGGGGTTAGGCGAGGGGCGGGGATGCGGCGGTGAGGGTGGGGGGGAGGCGTCGAATGTGGGTGGCGGGGGCCGGAGTGGCGGGGTCGGGGTCGAGACGGCCGAGGGCGGCAGGTGGGGCCAGTAGCGATCGGCTCTGTAGCTGAAAGAGAGTTCGAAGCGCCGAGGGACGTGCGAGACGAGGGTCGAAAGAATCGGCTGGTCCGGCCATGTAGCCGGGATAACAACAACGGCGCACAGCGATAGTAGTGCGGGCCGAGGAGGTCTGCTCGAGTCACGAGGCAGCAGAAACGTCGGGCGTAACGGGGCACCGTACGCGCACGCAGCGGGGCGGGCGGCCTTGCACCGACTGATCAGTTACCACGCTCAAAGTCGCTTAGCCACCGGGTGGTTTTTGCCCACTGCACATGCCTGTCTTGCCCTGCCGTTTATACAGCGCAAGCCACGGCCACGTGACATCATTGGCTGGTAGGAAGCCAAACATTGCTGAACGGCTTGTACCTTAATAAACTGTCCAGTGATGTGTATTGGAGTGTCTCGCTGAAATGAAATCTCAAGATCCTATTTCCATCAAACTATGGGAATGTATATTTCAATATTTAAGGGTTTCACTGTAAAACATGATTGGCTTCTACAAATACCAGCAGAGAATGCTGTGTTGCACGTTTAAATCACGCCACAAACAAGATATTGACAGATCTTTAGATTTGAATCAAGAAGCCCAAACTGACTTGGTCCCTTTCTTACTCATTCATAACATCTTGAACAGGCATATGGAACGGAACACCAGAAAATGTTAGCATGGTTTACAAGTACTTCCTGTGTTGGTTTCCAAAAGTAGACGCCCCACATACACATCTTCCTCTCCTCTGTTTTCTAAGGACAAAAAAGCTACGGCGAGTCCTCTTAGACCACCCAAGAGCCCAGCTGTATCCACAGCCTGTGCTCAGGTAAGTCACTCTAGCTGGACTCCACATCTCCCTTACCCACAAGACTAGCCAGAACCATCTTTCATTTGCCATCCATCCGTGGAATGTTTATGCTGCTTACAGAGCTCATTAGAAGTGAAATTGGGTCGAAATTACACAGTGAACAGGGGTGATACATTCTGTATGACTGATCCTGCAGTGGGAGCTAGGACCTGGCTCTTCTGTGACTTTGTCTGGAGGTCAGCGGAGGTTACAGCACCTGCCGCCAGGTATCAGAGGGTTAAAGCGTTTACTCTGTGTGTCTTGTCTAACACTTCACTAGATCGGAGAAACCTCCGGCCACGGTCAGCATCTCCTTCCTCTGTGTTATTTAGAAATGGGGGACTACCGGTCGACCTTCCTTACCCTTCCCTCTGAGCTGCCCTGCAGTCTGTAGGCCTAGCGCCACGCTGATGTGGATATGGTGTCAGGGTGTAACTGCCCCTAATGCTGGTCTTTGGTCAGTATAGTGCATTCTTTCCCCACTTGTGAAGTAGGATTGGTGAGGGAAAAGCCGGATCCCAGATCTGTACCTAGCGGAAACTTCAACCGCCGGAGCGGGGTGAGATATCCTAGCTCCCGCTGAAAACATGGTCGGCTCTTGGCGCCAAAGCCTACTCACCAGATGTCCGTTCTCCTGTTATCTCAAGTATTAATTCATCAAGAAACTGTACACAAGTGGCTTACCCGTGGCGAACCAAGGCGACAACATCATGAATGGTGTTGTCAGTGGAGTTGGTGTGACACTTGATAACTCGAGCCTGATCACTGCTTAGCTTCCCTTACTGTGGGATTTACTCGGAGTTGTTTGACTGATCGGCACCCAGCCCAGCTTTGGTCCAATCACAACTTCTGAGGCAAGGCAGATAACCCACTGTCTCCCATGGCGCAGGATGACTGTGGTATGTCGATAAGCACAGCCCCCTCCTCGCCACTCTCCGATTCAGACGACAGCTGCGATTCGGTCATAATAGTGGAAGACACATTCATCAGATGCAAAAGCATTCAGTGTTGCACTTAACTGGACTAGAGCTATCCCCACTTTCCTCTTGCTTCTCTCAAATGGTACATACCATTCACTACCTCAGGCAGAGAGAAAGTGACTTGTGGAATTGAGGCGAGAGGGCCCACACACACAACCCACACACAGACAACAAACAGACACCACAGACACACACACACAAGACACACAAAAAGGGTTTCGCAACATTGCAGCAAATTATGTCTCTCACATTTTGGCAGACAGACTTCCGAAGGGGACGTCCCAGAGAGACTGTTCATAGTGTTTATAGTCCTGTGTTAGTCGTCCCTCTGTCATCTGATAGACAGACAAGGATCATTAGTTTATATGTCCCGCTTGTTAGTCTCCCTCTGTCAGAGACCGCGGCCTGGAAAAACAATGACGTGCTGCTACGCCATGCAGATTAAAATATACACACCGCTCAGCGCCCACCGCTACGGGTGTGAGAGAGTACCTGCGAAGGACAGCTCAGCTGCCATTGCTGTGTGTGCCTCCTCTGTGGTGATGTGTTTGGGGGGGGGGGGGGGTCTTGACTACCAGTTTCACTGTTTTAGTGCCTCGGCCCGCACTGAGATTTGTTCCACTGCCCTGCCTTCGAGAAAGGAAGTAGTAATGAGAAAAAGATACATATGGATAAATGTTCTGTACCGTTTGGCCTGAGGCTTTGCTGTACTATGAGTCTCTGTTTTGTGTGTGGTCATTTTTACTGTAGAGGCCGTGTTGCTCTTGAAAAGACAAATGTGACAGAGAGGACATAACTGTCTCAGTCACAGTGATTTAGAACCCTCCAAGTACCAATATTTACCTTCCAGAGGTGTAAACAACTCTGAGACAAGCTGAGGACGACCTTCGACGGCACCACCCTCCAGACTCTGATGTCGTAGACTCAATTGTTCTCGCCCATCAACACCTGGTACTGAGCCACGTCATCTCTCTCTCTCAAACATTAGATCAGCAACACACGCTCACAGTACCAAAATGGACACACACACAGCAGACTCATAGTACACCAAAGCCAAGGCCACGACAGAATCAATCCATATGTATCTTTTCTCAACTTCCTTTCTGACAGGCACCTGACATCATCCGGCACAAGGTCCTCAAAACAGTAACTGGCGTGTCGACCCCCCTCCCCCCCCCCCAAACACACACACCACACACACACACAATGCAGTGAGCTGTCCTACCAGTATTACACCGAGCCGTTGTTGGGCGCTGCAGCGGTTACACTTGGGACCTGAATGTGTAATATTTAAATCTGCTGGCTAGCAGCAGTATTGTTTTCGCCAGCGCCGGTCTCTGACAGAGGGCTGAGACTAACACAGGGACCTTATAACTCTCACTTACATGACATCTTTCCTGTCTACCAGACTATGACACGAGTCAGAGGACTAATCACAGGACTTATTACACACTCTTAATGAAAATCTCTCCCATGGGGCCACCTCCCTTGAGATGTCGTGCTGCCCAAAATGTGAGTAGACATAATTTCTCCAATGTTGCAAAACCCTCCTTGTGGTCCTGCAGTGTGTGTGTGTCTGTGTGTGTGCTCTGCTCGACTGTGCTGTCTTGTTTGTGTTGTATTGTAGTGTGTTGCCCTCTAACCCTGCAATTCACCACCTCACAGTCTCCATTCCTGACACTGGGTTTGTGATTGGACGTACCATTGGGAAGCAAGAGGAAAGGGAGATACCTAGTCAGTAGTGCAACTGCGAATAGCTTTCAAGAACTGAAATGTGTCTCTTCCACATAAACTCAAACCCTTCTGAATCAGAGGCGAAGGAGGCTGCCTTAATCGACATCCACGTTCCCGGCGCCCGAAGGAACAGTGGGTTAACTCCTTGCTCAGAGTGCTTGGCCGAAAAGCTGGGACTGTGGGCTCGCCATCGTCAACAACTTCCGATAATATCCCCCAATGAAGGAAGTAAACAGTGCGTCGACAGAGCGTTCAAACGGTCACACCAACTCTAACGAACACCATTCATTGATGTTTCCCTTGGTTCCCACGGCTAAACAGCTTCGTGTAACAAGTTCTGATGGATCAATACCTTAGATAAATCAGGAGAAAAACCGGACAAGGGGTGGAGCTTTGGCCAAAAGCCACCTGTTTTTCAGCGGGACCTAGGACCATTACTCACCCCCGCTCCGCGGTTGAAGTCTTCCCCTAGTACAGCATCTGGGATCAGGCTTTCCACTCAAACCATCCTTAATCACAAGTGGGGAAAATGCACAACTGACCAGAAGACCAGCATGTAGGGGCAAAGTTACACCTAACCATCCACCACAGCGATCGGCTAGGTGGCGCACACAGACCTACAGACTGAAGTGGTCCAGTGCCTAAACTATCCATAGAGGAAAGACTTGGCTATGTGCCTG